>NC_091199.1:20674161-20734005 GCF_040958095.1 Procambarus clarkii | reverse complement strand
AACGAACTTACCCGCTACCTTGCGGATACGCTTCCAGATCTGGGCCAGAGGGGTCTCGGACGTAATTGTTGAGACATAAGATGCCCAACATTCACGTTTAGCCGTACGGATGGCCCTACGGGCCACCGCACTCGCTTTCCGAAAGAAAAGAAAAGAATCGGTCGTCTGCCTACGGCGGTGCCTCTTCCAGGCTGCACGCTTACAGCGGACAGCCCGAGCACAGTCCGCATTCCACCAGGGAACGCACTTCCGTGGACCCCGAGAGGAAGAGCGAGGAATAGAGCGGAGGGCAGCGTTGAAGACAGTGTCATGAAAAAGGAGGAGAGCGCGAGAGAGAGGCAGAAGGGAGAGGTCAGGGAGAGCAGCATTGAGGGTAAATAGGGTCCAGTCTGCCTTAGCAAACTGCCACCTAGGGAAAGAGAGGGAAGGGCGAAAAGAGAAAAAGGAAACAAGGATGGGGAAATGATCACTTCCATGGAGGTCATCAAGAACCTGCCACGTGAAATCTAAGTAAAGAGAAGAAGAGCAGAGAGAAAGATCAAGACAAGAAAGGGTGCGAGTCCAAGAGTCCAAATGAGTGGGCTCACCAGAATTCAGAAGAGACAGGGAAGAAGAGAGGAGAAACGGCTCAAGGAGGCGACCCCGGGTATTCGTCAGAACGTCACCCCAAAGAGAATGACGACAATCGAAGTCACCCAGCAGGAGCACAGGCTCCGGCAAGGAGTCCAGGAGGTGTTTCAAATCAGGAAGAGAGAGCGGGACACTCGGGGGGAGATAAATGGAACAAACTGTGTACCATTTCCCCACAAAGATACGAGCAGCAGAACAATGGAGAGGCGAAGGAAAAAGTAAAGGAACAAAGGGAACATCAGCCCGAATCAAAAGAGCAGAAGAATCAGAAGCCCCAGCAATGGCTGGGGGGGGGGGAGAGAAAGGAATAGCCACGAAAACGACCAGGACGAGCACCAAGCATTGGCTCCTGGAGACAGACACAAAGGGGCGAAAACCGCGAAATCAGAAGTTGGAGTTCGAGGAAATTGGCGTAATAACCTCGAACGTTCCATTGAAGAATGGACAACGACGAGAAGAGAAAGGACAAAAACAGAGAACAAGGAAGAAACAAAGGCGAAAGACCAACAGAGCACGTTAAAGAATATCAGGGTCGGGATCAGGGTCAGCAAAGTCAGGGTTAGGGGGCATGGGTAAACTGAGCAAAGACGGAGGGAAGGAAACGGGAGAACAGAGCAGAGGTGGGCGGGCAGGGTCTGGAGGAGGAGGAGGAGACAACGGAGAGGAGCCGTCAAGGACAGCAGCAGGAGGAGGGGGAGTAGAAAGAGGGGAGCGCACCCCAGCAAGAGCAGCAACCGAAAGGGAAGCAGGGGCCAAAGAAACCTCCATAGCAGGAACAGGGGGCGCAAGCACTGAAACGGGAGGGGAAGGAGCAACAGAGCCAGAAGGAGGAGCTGAGGAAGAAAGCGAAGCCTTCTTACCCGCCGGGGAAGAGGAAGGAGAGGAGCCAGGCTTACGCTTCTGACTTAAAGAGACCGGTGTTCCAGCAACTACGTACCGGGCAACGGATTCCAGTGTCTCAACAGGAGAAGCCGAACGAGAGCACACACGACGGCCGTTAGGAGAGCGATGGACATCCGCCCGCACCGACAGGCGGTGGGGAGAGCCAATAGATGGAGGAAGAGGATGGGAAGGAGGATCAGAGGGGGACGAGGAAGAAGACACAGAAGACACGACAGACCGGGTAGAAGGAAGGGGAACCCCAGACAGAGGACCAGGAGGAGGATCCTTCGGGAGAGAACCCAAAGGAACAGAGGAGGGGGCAGTGGGCGCATCAGGGTCCAAGGCCCGGAAACGGTTGTGAGTCTGAGGAAGGCGGGAAGGACGAGGAGAGGAAGAGCGCAACACGCGAGCATAAGAGATATTAGCATAAGGCGGGAGCCGGCGAACCTGGCGCCTCGCCTCAGGAAAAGATAAACGCTCCCGGTGCTTCAGGTTGAGGACGGCTGCCTCAAGCTTGGAATGGACACACGCACGGGAGAAGGTAGGATGGGCCTCACCGCAGTTGAGGCAACGAGCCTGGGGAGAAGTGCACTCCGACTTAGAGTGACCTTCGCCACCACACAAAGGACAGAGAGAGACAGTCCCGGAGCAGCGGAGGGCACCATGCCCAAACCTCCAGCACTTGTTGCAGAGCCGAGGAGAAGGAATGTACTCCTGGACAGAGCACCTGGCACCAGCAAGAATGACAGAGGGTGGAAGGGTCCTACCATCAAAGGTAAGCTTCACAACCCGGAGGGGTTGACGGCGACTACCACGAGGGGGACGAGTAAACGTGTCCACCTGGAGAATAGAATGGCCCTGGGCAGCGAGGATATGGCGAATATCGTCGTGGCAGTCGCGCAGGTCCCGAACACCGGTTGCAACATGGGGCGGGAGCAAAATAGTGCCAACACTGGCATTCAATTGAGCGTTCTTCGAGATCCGAACGGGGGTCTCGCCAAGGCAGGATAAGGCAGCCAAGCGGGAAGCAGCATCCTGAGAAGGAGCAGCAACGACACGTGTACCGAGACGAGTGGGGTTGAAAGTAATGGAGGCATCCACGGAATCAATGAGATGTCGATGAAGGGAGAAATCGTCAGGAGGCGCAGAATCAAGAGGGAGGAGATCAAAATATTTGGCCCACGAAGCGGGACCAAACAAGGCTTGATAGGTAGCAGAACTGGAAGGAATCGAGCGAGGGCGGCCGTGACGAGGACGGCGGTGAGAACCCCCAGAGAGAGAGGGGTTAAAAGGCGCAGTAGTTACAACTAGAGAAGGAGCCGCGCCAGGGGACGAGGTAGTCACCACTGGGGGCTTGGGGCTCGACCCAACCACAGAGGAGGGAGGGGAGCCAGGGGAAGGAGTCAGAGAGGCCAAAGGAGGAGCAAGGTCGGGGCCCAATGCAGCGGAGGCTACAGAGCCCGGTCTTCCAATACGGACCGACTCGGGGGCTTGGTCGCCCACCCCACGAGCCTGAAAAGGTAAGCCAGAAGCAGCCGAAACAGGGGTTATCATCTTGACGAAATTAAGAATTCACTCACGAATGTGCCCCCACACCCACCATGGAGCCACAATTAGAGGCAGGACACCCAACAAGAAGCTATCGCCGATCTTGTCGGGGCCTCCTAGGGGTGCGTCGTGAGTATACGCCCCACAAACGCCACCTTAAGAAACCGACAGTCCGTCGAGATCGGGTTCAGTGACGAAGTGGGGATTGACAATAAAAGGTTCCCCTCGCTCTCGACGTCGGGTACTGCAGTTCTACGGGTGCATGAGTATGCCTCCTCAAGCACCCGGGCGTCAAAATAGAAGAAGTCCATGGAAGAACCAGAACGAGCAAAAGGTCGGCAGGAAACGGCAAGCAGATAGGAGAAGAGGGGGGAGAAAAACGAAACAGAAGGAAAAGGAAAAGGTGCCCAGCAGAATTGGAGAGGACGGCAGCAGGAGCACAAGGCTAGAGAAGGACAGAGGACTGTCCTAAGGAGCATCACACTCCAGCAGCCGCCCACGAAGCCCCCACACGGCGACAACGAGCTGAGCGGGGAGGGGGTGGGTATTGAATAGAAGTGTTTGTAGAAAGCCTATTGGTCCATATTTCTTGATGCTTCTATATTGGAGCGGAGTCTTGAGGTGGGTAGAATATAGTTGTGCAATAATTGGCTGTTGATTGCTGGTGTTGACTTCTTGATGTGTAGTGCCTCGCAAACGTCAAGCCGCCTGCTATCGCTGTATCTATCGATGATTTCTGTGTTGTTTACTCGGATTTCTCTGGCGATGGTTTGGTTATGGGAAGAGATTATATGTTCCTTAATGGAGCCCTGTTGCTTATGCATCGTTAAACGCCTAGAAAGAGATGTTGTTGTCTTGCCTATATACTGGGTTTTTTGGAGCTTACAGTCCCCAAGTGGGCATTTGAAGGCATAGACGACGTTAGTCTCTTTTAAAGCGTTCTGTTTTGTGTCTGGAGAGTTTCTCATGAGTAGGCTGGCCGTTTTTCTGGTTTTATAGTAAATCGTCAGTTGTATCCTCTGATTTTTGTCTGTAGGGATAACGTTTCTATTAACAATATCTTTCAGGACCCTTTCCTCCGTTTTATGAGCTGTGGAAAAGAAGTTCCTGTAAAATAGTCTAATAGGGGGTATAGGTGTTGTGTTAGTTGTCTCTTCAGAGGTTGCATGGCTTTTCACTTTTGGAGAAGTGATTTTTGATTTACCTCCAACAGTGAAGCGTAATGTACGAAAGATTGAGAAAATTCGTGTTAGAATTATTAATCTTACTTTTTCGGTCATATTTAATAATATATGTCTACAGGAAAGACTGCTACCAAAATATACTAATATATATCTATATATATATATATATATATATATATATATATATATATATATATATATATATATATATATATATATATAAGTATATTTTGTAGCAGTCTTTCCTGTAGACATATATTATTAAATATGACCGAAAAAGTAAGATTAATAATTCTAACAAGAATTTTCTCAATCATTCGTACATTTCTTTTCACTGTTGGAGGTAATTCAAAAATCAATTCTCTAAAATTAATTTTTATTTCTAGTCTGACGCGACACGAGCGCGTTTCGTAAAACTTATTACATTTTCAAAGACTTTAGTTTACAAATACACAACTGAATAGAACTTAAACATCTCCGATTTTGTTTATATCTACATTTGAATGAGGTGGATGGGGTGAGGTGGCATTAATAGGGTATTAATTTCATCAACACAAGACAGAACACGAAACAATGGGTATTGAAATGGAAGTGATTGTAGAAAGCCTATTGGTCCATATTTCTTGATGCTTCTATATTGGAGCGGAGTCTTGAGGTGGGTAGAATATAGTTGTGCATTAATTGGCTGTTGATTGCTGGTGTTGACTTCTTAATGTGTAGTGCCTCGCAAACGTCAAGCCTGCTATCGCTGTATCTATCGATGATTTCTTTGTTGTTTACTAGGATTTCTCTGGCGATGGTTTGGTTGTGGGAAGAGATTATATGTTCCTTAATGGAGCCTTGTTGTTTATGCATCGTTAAACGCCTAGAAAGAGATGTTGTTGTCTTGCCTATATACTGGGTTTTTTGGAGCTTACAGTCCCCAAGTGGGCATTTGAAGGCATAGACGACGTTGGTCTCTTTTAAAGCGTTCTGCTTTGTGTCTGGAGAGTTTCTCATGAGTAGGCTGGCCGTTTTTCTGGTTTTATAGTAAATCGTCAGTTGTATCCTCTGATTTTTGTCTGTAGGAATAACGTTTCTATTAACAATATCTTTCAGGACCCTTTCCTCTGTTTTATGAGCTGTGGAAAAGAAGTTCCTGTAAAATAGTCTAATAGGGGGTATAGGTGTTGTGTTAGTTGTCTCTTCAGAGGTTGCATGGCGCTTCACTTTCCTTCTTATGATGTCTTCGATGAAACCATTGGAGAAGCCGTTGTTGACTAGGACCTGCCTTACCCTACAGAGTTCTTCGTCGACTTGCTTCCATTCTGAGCTGTGGCTTAGAGCACGGTCGACATATGCGTTAACAACACTAGTGTTGTTAACGCATATGTCGACCATATGTCGCATATGTCGACGCATATGTCGCATATATGGGTAGCTGGTGGTGGTGGTGGTGGTGGTGGTGGTACCTCAAGGAGCACGGGTGTACTCATGTGGGATGATGGTGGTGGTGGTGGTGGTGGTGGTGGTGGTGGTGCTGGCACCATCACCACCACCACACTGCCGCCCCTGGCACCACCACCACCACACTGCCACCCCTGGCACCACCACCACCTCACTGCCATCCCTGGCACCACCACCACCACCACACCGCCTCCCCTGGCACCACCAATATAACGACCCTGCCCCCCATGGCACCACCATGACACTGCTACCCCTGGCACCACCACCCCACTGCCACCCATGTCACCACCATAACACTGCCACCCCTGGCACCACCACCACCACCAAACTGCCACCCATGGCACCACCACCACCACGACACTGCCCCCCATGGCACCACCTTGACACTGCCACCCTTGGCACCACCACCACCTCCACACCGCCACCCATGGCACCACCATGACACTGCCACCCCTGGCACCACCACTACCACCACCTCACTGCCACCCCAGGCACCTTCACCACCACACTGCCACCCATTGTACCACCACCACCACCACCACACGGCAACCCCTGTGACCACCAATCCACCACACAGCCACCCCTGGTAACACCACCACCACACTGGCACCCCTGGCACCACCACCATCACGACACTGCCACCCCTGGCCTCACCACCACCACCACCACACTGCCACCCCTGGCACCACCACGACACTGCCACCCCTGGCACCACCACCACCACGACACTGCCACCCCTGGGAACACCACGACACTACCACCCCTGGCACCACCACCACCACTCTGACGCCCCTGGCACCACCAACACCACACTGCTACCACTGGCACCACCACACTGCCACCTCTGGCACAACCACCACCACACTGCCACCACTGGCACTACCACCTAAACCACCACACTGCCACCCCTGGCACCACCACCACCACCACCACGACACTGCCACCCCTGGGACCACCACGACACTGCCACCCCTAGCACCAACCACACTGCCACCCCTGGCACCACCACCACCACACTGACGCCCCTGGCACCACCAACACCACACTGCCACCACTGGCACCACCACACTGCCACCTCTGGCACCAGCAACACCACACTGCCACCACTTGCACCACCACACTGCCACCTCTGGCACCACCACCACAATGCCACCACTGGCACCACCACCCCCACACCCCCACCACCACACTGCCACCCCTGGCACAACCACCACCACGACACTACCACCCCTGGCACCACCACCACCACGACACTGCCACCCCTGGTACCACCACCACCACCACAATGCCACCCCTGGCACCACCACCACAATGCCACCCCTGGCACCATCACCACCACCACACTGCCACCCCTGGCACCACCATCACCACACTACCACCCCTGGCACCACCACCTCATTGCCACCCCGGCCACCACCACCACCTCACTGCCATCCCTGGCACCACCACCACCACCACACTGACTCCCCTATCACCACCACCACAACGACACTGCTCCCCATGGCACCACCATGACACTGCCACCCATTGGCACCACCACCACCACCACACTGCCACCCATGGAACCACCATAACACTGCCACCCCTGGCACCACCACCACCACCACACTGCCACCCAGGGCACCACCACCACCACGACACTGCCCCCCATGGCACCACCAAGACACTGCACCCCTTGGCACCACCACCACCTCCACACTGCCACAAATGGCACCACCATGACACTGCCACCCCTGGCACCACCACTACCACCACCTCACTGCCACCCCTGGCACTTCCACCACCACACTGCCACCCATGGTACCACCACCACTACCACCACACTGCCACCACTGGCACCACCACCACCACCACCACACGGCAACCCTTGTGACCACCACTCCACCACACAGCCACCCCTGGTAACACCACCACCACACTGGCACCCCTGGCACCACCACCATCATGACACTGCCACCCCTGGCCTCACCACCACCACACTGTCACCCCTGGCACCACCACCATAACGACACTGCCACCCCTGGGACCACCACGACACTGCCACCCCTGGCACCACCACCATAACGACACTGTAACCCATGGCACCACAACGACACTGCCACTCCTGGCACCACCACCATAACGACACTGCCATCCCTGGTACCACCACGACACTGCCACCCCTGGCACCACCACCATAACGACACTGCCACCCCTGGCACCAACCACACTGCCACTCCTGGCACCACCACCAACACAACACTGCCACCACTGGTACCACCACACTGCCACCTCTGGCACAACCACCACCACACTGCCACCACTGGCACCACCACCCCAACCACCACACTGCCACCCCTGGAACCACCACCACCACGACACTACCACCCCTGGCACCATCACCACCACACTGCCACCTCAGACACATCCACCACCACACTGCTACCACTGGCACCACCACCCCAACCACCACACTGCCACCCCTGGCATCACCACCACCACGACACTACCACCCCTGGCACCATCACCACCACACTGCCACCCCTGGCACCACCACCACCACTACAATGCCACCCCTGGCACCATCACCACCACCACACTGCCACCCCTGGCACCACCACCACCACACTGCCACCCCTGGCACCACCACCTCACTGCCACCCCTGCCACCACCACCACCTCACTGCCATCCCTGGTACCACCACCACCACCACACTGCCACCCCTGGCACCCCCACCACAATGCCACCCCTGGCACCATCACCACCACCACACTGCCACCACTGGCACCACCATCACCACACTGCCACCCCTGGCACCACCACCACCACCACAATGCCACCCCTGGCACCATCACCACCACCACACTGCCACCCCTGGCACCACCATCACCACACTGCCACCCCTGGCACCACCACCTCACTGCCACCCCGGCCACCACCACCACCCCACTGCCATCCCTGGCACCACCACCACCACCACCACACTGCCTCCCCTATCACCACCACCACAACGACACTGCCCCCCATGGCACCACCATGACACTGCCACCCCTGGCACCACCACCACCACCACACTGCCACCCCTGGCACCACCACCACACTGCCACCCATGGAACCACCATAACACTGCCACCCCTGGCACCACCACCACCACCACACTGCCACCCATGGCACCACCACCACCACGACACTGCCCCCCATGGCACCACCATGACACTGCCACCCTTGGCACCACCACCACCTCCACACTGCCACCCATGGCACCACCATGACACTGCCACCCCTGGCACTTCCACCACCACACTGCCACCCATGGTACCACCACCACCACCACCACCACCACAGTGCCACCACTGGCACCACCACCATCACCACCACACGGCAACCCCTGTGACCACCACCCCACCACACAGCCACCCCTGGTAACACCACCACCACACTGTCACCCCTGGCACCAACACGACACTGCCACCCCTGGCACCACCACCATAACGACACTGCCCCCCTGGGACCACCACGACACTGCCACCCCTGGCACCAACCACACTGCCACCCCTGGCACCAACCACACTGCCACCCCTGGCACCACCACCATAACGACACTGCCACCACTGGGACCACCACGACACTGCCACCCCTGGCACCAACCACACTGCCACTCCTGGCACCACCACCACCACTCTAACGCCCCTGGCACCACCAACACCACACTGCCACCACTGGCACCACCACACTGCCACCTCTGGCACAACCACCACCACACTGCCACCACTGGCACCACCACCACCACACTGCCACCTCTGGCACAACCACCACCACACTGCTACCACTGGCACCACCACCCCAACCACCACACTGCCACCCCTGGCACCACCACCACCACGACACTACCACCCCTGGCACCATCACCACCACACTGCCACCCCTGGCACCACCACCACCACCACAATGCCACCCCTGGCACCATCACCACCACCACACTGCCACCCCTGGCACCACCACCACCACACTGCCACCCCTGGCACACCACCTCACTGCCACCCCTGCCACCACCACCACCTCACTGCCATCCCTGGCACCACCACCACCACCACACTGCCACCCCTGGGACCACCACCACCACCACAATGCCACCCCTGGCACCATCACCACCACCACACTGCCACCACTGGCACCACCATCACCACACTGCCACCCCTGGCACCACCACCACCACCACCACAATGCCACCCCTGGCACCATCACCACCACCACACTGCCACCCCTGGCACCACCATCACCACACTGCCACCCCTGGCACCACCACCTCACTGCCACCCCGGCCTCCACCACCATCTCACTGCCATCCCTGGCACCACCACCACCACCACACTGCCTCCCCTATCACCACCACCACAACGACACTGCCCCTAATGACACCACCATGACACTGCCACCCCTGGCACCACCACCACCACCACACTGCCACCCCTGGCACCACCACCTCACTGCCACCCCGGCCACCACCACCACCTCACTGCCATCCCTGGCACCACCACCACCACCACACTGCCTCCCCTATCACCACCACCACAACGACACTGCCCCCCATGGCACCACCATGACACTGCCACCCCTGGCACCACCACCACCACCACACTGCCACCCCTGGCACCACCACCACACTGCCACCCATTGCACCACCATAACACTGCCACCCCTGGCACCACCACCACCACCACACTGCAACCCATGGCACAACCACCACCACGACACTGCCCCCCATGGCACCACCATGACACTGCCACCCTTGGCACCAACACCACCTCCACACTGCCACCCATGGCACCACCATGACACTGCCACCCCTGGCACTTCCACCACCACACTGCCACCCATGGTACCACCACCACCACCACCACCACAGTGCCACCACTGGCACCACCACCATCACCACCACACGGCAACCCCTGTGACCACCACTCCACCACACAGCCACCCCTGGTAACACCACCACCACACTGTCACCCCTGGCACCAACACGACACTGCCACCCCTGGCACCACCACCATAACGACACTGCCACCCCTGGCATTAACCACACTGCCACCCCTGGCACCAACCACACTGCCACCCCTGGCACCACCACCATAACGACACTGCCACCCCTGGGACCACCATGACACTGCCACCCCTGGCACCAACCACACTGCCACTCCTGGCACCACCACCACCACTCTAACGCCCCTGGCACCACCAACACCACACTGCCACCACTGGCACCACCACACTGCCACCTCTGGCACAACCACCACCACACTGCCACCACTGGCACCACCACCACCACACTGCCACCTCTGGCACAACCACCACCACACTGCTACCACTGGCACCACCACCCCAACCACCACACTGCCACCCCTGGCACCACCACCACCACGACACTACCACCCCTGGCACCATCACCACCACACTGCCACCCCTGGCACCACCACCACCACCACAATGCCACCCCTGGCACCATCACCACCACCACACTGCCACCCCGGGCACCACCACCACCACACTGCCACCCCTGGCACCACCACCTCACTGCCACCCCTGCCACCACCACCACCTCACTGCCATCCCTGGCACCACCACCACCACCACACTGCCACCCCTGGGACCACCACCACCACCACAATGCCACCCCTGGCACCATCACCACCACCACACTGCCACCCCTGGCACCACCATCACCACACTGCCACCCCTGGCACCACCACCTCACTGCCACCCCGGCCACCACCACCACCTCACTGCCATCCCTGGCACCACCACCACCACCACCACACTGCCTGCCCTATCACCACCACCACAACGACACTGCCCCTAATGGCACCACCATGACACTGCCACCCCTGGCACCACCACCACCACCACACTGCCACCCCTGGCACCACCACCACACTGCCACCCATGGAACCACCATAACACTGCCACCCTTGGCACCACCACCACCACCACACTGCCACCCATGGCACCACCACCACCACGACACTGCCCCCCATGGCACCACCATGACACTGCCACCCTTGGCACCACCACCACCTCCACACTGCCACCCATGGCACCACCATGACACTGACACCCCTGGCACTTCCACCACCACACTGCCACCCATGGTACCACCACCACCACCACCACACTGCCACCACTGGCACCACCACCATCACCACCACACGGCAACCCCTGTGACGACCACTCCACCACACAGCCACCCCTGGTAACACCACCACCACACTGTCACCCCTGGCACCACCACCATAACGACACTGCCACCCCTGGGACCACCACGACACTGCCACCTCTGGCACCAACCACACTGCCACCCCTGGCACCACCACCATAACGACACTGCCACACCTGGCACCAACCACACTGCCACCCCTGGCACCACCACCATAACGGCACTGCCACCCCTGGGACCACCACGACACTGCCACCCCTGGCACCAACCACACTGCCACCCCTGGCACCACCACCTCACTGCCACCCCTGCCACTACCACCACCTCACTGCCATCCCTGGCACCACCACCACCACCACACTGCCACCCCTGACACCACCACCACAACGACACTGCCCCCCCATGGCACCACCATGACACTCCCACCCCTGGCACCACCACCACCACCACACTGCCACCCATGGCACCACCATGACACTGCCACCCCTGGCACCACCACCACCACCACACTGCCACCCATGGCACCACCATGACACTGCCACCCCTGGCACCACCACTACCACCACCTAACTGCCACCCCATGGCACCTCCACCACCACACTGCCACCCATGGTACCACAACCACCACCACGACACTGTCACACCTGGCACCACCACTACCACGACACTTCCACCCCTGGCACCACCACACCGCCACCCCTGGCACCATCACCACCACACTGCAACCCCTGGCACCATCACCACCACACTGCCACCCCTGGATCCACCACCACCACCACCACACTGCAACCCGTGGCATCACCACCACCACCACACTGCCACCCCTGGATCCACCACCACCACCACACTGCAACCCCTGTGACCACCATCACACAGCCACCCCTGGCACCACCACCACACAGCCACCCCTGGCACCATCACCACCACACTGCCACCCCTGGCACCACCACCACCACCACCACACTGCCACCCCTGGCACCACCACGAGACTGCCACCCCTGGCACCACCACCACCACGACACTGCCACCCCTGGCACCACCACCAGCACACTGCCACCCCTGGAACCACCATCGCCACACTGCCACCCCTGGCACCACCACACTGCCACCCCTAGCATAACCACCATCACACTACCACCCCTGGATCCACCACCACCACCACCAAACTGCCACCCCTGGATCCACCACAACACTGCCACCCCTGGCCCCACCACCACAATGCCACCCCTGGCACCATCACTACCACCACACTGCCACCCTTGGCACCACCACCAAAACGACACTGCCACCCCTCGCACCACCACCACCCCCACCAAACTGCCACCCCTGGCACCACCACGACCACCACCACACTGCCACCCCTGGCACCACCACCACCACGACACTGCCACACCTGGCACCACCACCACCACGACACTGCCACCCCTGGCACCACCACACTGCCACCCCTGGCACCACCACCACCACGACACTGCCACACCTGGCACCACCACCACCACGACACTGCCACTAATGGCACCACCACAACGCCACCCCTGGCACCACCATCAAACTGCCACCCCTTGAACCACAACAATGCCACCCATGGCACCACAACCACACTGCCAACCCTGGCACGATCACAAATGACATCAACACCATCAAACTGCCACCCCTGACGCCACACTGTCACCCCTTGTATCACACCACCACCGCTGGCACCACCACCACCATGTTGTCACCCTTGGCACCACCACCACCACCACTCTGCCACCCCTAGCACCACCACCACCACCACACTGCCACCCCTGGCACCACCACCACAACCACCACACTGCCACCCCTGGCACCACCACCACCACACTGCCACCCTTGGCACCACCACCACCACACTGCCACCCCTGGCACCACCACCAACACACTGCGAATTCTGGCACCACCACCAACACCTCACTGCCAGCCGTAGCACCACCACCACCGCACTGCCACCCCTGGCACCACCACCACCACGACACTGCCACCCCCTGGCACCACCACCATCACGACATTGCCACCCCTGGAATTACCACCACTACCATCACCACACTGCCACACCTGGCACCACTACCACCTCGACACTGCCAACCCTGGCACCAACACCACCACGACACTGCCACCCCTGGCACCACCACACTGCCACCCCTGGCACCACCACCAACACGACACTGCCACCCCTGGCACCACCACACTGCCACCCCCTGGCACCATCACCACCACCACCACACTGCAACCCCTGGCACCATCACCACCACCACCACACTGCCACCCCTGGCACCACCCCCCACACTGCGAACACTGGCACCGCCACACTGCCACCCCTGGCACCACCACCACCGCCACACTGCCACCCATGGCACCACCACCACCACGACACTGCCCCCCATGGCACCACCATGACACTGCCACCCCTGGCACCACCACCACCACCACACTGCCACCCATGGCACAACCATGACACTGCCACACCTGGCACAACCACTACCACCCCTGGCACCACCACTACCACCACCTCACTGCCACACCTGGCACCTCCACCATCACACTGCCACCCATGGTACCACCACCACCACCACCACCACACTGCCACCACTGGCACCACCACCACCACACGGCAACCCGCGTGACCACCACCACCACCACACAGCCACCCCTGGTACCACCACCATCACACTGCCACCCCTGGCACCACCACCATAACGACACTGCCACCCCTGGCCTCACCACCACCACCACCACACTGCCACCCCTGACACAACCACGACACTGCCACCCCTGGCACCACCACCACCACGACACTGCCACCCCTGGGACCACCACGACACTGCCACCCCTGGCACCAACCACACTGCCAGTCCTGGCACCACCAACACCACACTGCTACCACTGGCACCACCACACTGCCACCTCTGGCACCACCACCACACTGCCACCACTGGCACCACCACCCCAACCACCACACCGCCACCCCTGGCACCACCACCACCACAATGCCAACCCTGGCACCACCACCACAATGCAACCCCTGGCACCATCACCAGCACCACACTGCCACCCCTGGCACCACCACCACCACACTGCCACCCCTGGCACCACCACCTTACTGCCACCCCTGCCACCACCACCACCTCACTGCCATCCCTGGCACCACCACCACCACCACACTGCCACCCCATGCACCACCACCACAACGACACTGCCCCCCATGGCACCACGATGACACTGCAACCCCTGGCACCACCACCACCACACTGCCACCCATGGCACCACCATGACACTGCCACCCCTGGCACCACCACTACCACCACCTCACTGCCACCCCTGGCACCTCCACCACCACATTGCCACCCATGGTACCACCACCACCACCACGACACTGTCACACCTGGCACCACCACTACCACGACACTTCCACCCCTGGCACCACCACACCGACACCCCTGGCACCATCACCACCACACTGCCACCCCTGGATCCACCACCACCACCACCACACTGCAACCCCTGGCATCGCCACCACCACCACACTGCCACCCCTGGATCCACCACCACCACCACACTGCAACCCCTGTGACCACCATCACACAGCCACCCCTGGCACCACCACCACACAGCCACCCCTGGCACCATCACCACCACACTGCCATCCCTGGCACCACCACCACCACCACCACAACGACACTGCCACCCCTGGGACCACCACGATACTGCCACCCCTGGCACCACCACCAGCACACTGCCACTCCTGGAACCACCATCGCCACACTGCCACCCCTGGCACCACCACACTGCCACCCCTAGCATAACCACCATCACACTACCACCCCTGGATATACCACCACCACCACCAAACTGCCACCCCTGGATCCACCACAACACTGCCACCCCTGGCCCCACCACCACAATGCCACCCCTGGCACCATCACTACCACCACACTGCCACCCCTGGCACCACCACCAAAACGACACTGCCACCCCTCGCACCACCACCACCCCCACCAAACTGCCACCCCTGGCACCACCACGACCACCACCACACTGCCACCCCTGGCACCACCACCACCACGACACTGCCACACCTGGCACCACCACCACCACGACACTGCCACCCCTGGCACCACCACACTGCCACCCCTGGCACCACCACCACCACGACACTGCCACACCTGGCACCACCACCACCACGACACTGCCACACCTGGCACCACCACCACCACGACACTGCCACTAATGGCACCACCACACTGCCACCCCTGGCACCAGAACGGCCACCCCTGGCACCACCACGGCCACCCCTGGCACCACCACCACTAACACTGCCACGCCTGGCAACACCACAACGCCACCCCTGGCACCACCATCAAACTGCCACCCCTTGAACCACAACAATGCCACCCATGGCACCACAACCACACTGCCAACCCTGGCAACACCACAAATGACATCAACACCATCAAACTGCCACCCCTGACGCCACACTGTCACCCCTAGTATCACACCACCACCGCTGGCACCACCACCACCATGCTGTCACCCCTGGCACCACCACCACCACCACACTGCTACCCCTAGCACCACCACCACCACCACACTGCCACCCCTGGCACCACCACCACAACCACCACACTGCCACCCCTGGCACCACCACCACCACACTGCCACCCTTGGCACCACCACCACCACACTGCCACCCCTGGCACCACCACCACCACACTGCGAATTCTGGCACCACCACCAACACCTCACTGCCAGCCGTAGCACCACCACCACCACCACCGCACTGCCACCCCTGGCACCACCATCACCACGACACTGCCACCCCCTGGCACCACCACCATCACGACACTGCCACCCCTGGAACCACCACCACTACCATCACCACACTGCCACACCTGGCACCACTACCACCTCGACACTGCCAACCCTGGCACCAACACCACCACGACACTGCCACCCCTGGCACCACCACACTGCCACCCCTGGCACCACCACCAACACGACACTGCCACCCCTGACACCACCACACTGCCACCCCCTGGCACCATCACCACCACCACGACACTGCAACCCCTGGCACCATCACCACCACCACCACACTGCCACCCCTGGCACCACCCCCCACACTGCGACCACTGGCACCGCCACACTGCCACCCCTGGCACCACCACCACCGCCACACTGCCACCCATGGCACCACCACCACCACGACACTGCCCCCCATGGCACCACCATGACACTGCCACCCCTGGCACCACCACCACCACCACACTGCCACCCATGGCACCACCATGACACTGCCACCCCTGGCACAACCACTACCACCCCTGGCACCACCACTACCACCACCTCACTGCCACACCTGGCACCTCCACCATCACACTGCCACCCATGGTACCACCACCACCACCACCACACTGCCACCACTGGCACCACCACCACCACACGGCAACCCGCGTGACCACCACCACCACCACACAGCCACCCCTGGTACCACCACCATCACACTGCCACCCCTGGCACCACCACCATAACGACACTGCCACCCCTGGCCTCACCACCACCACCACCACACTGCCACCCCTGACACCACCACCACCACGACACTGCCACCCCTGGGACCACCACGACACTGCCACCCCTGGGACCACCACTACACTGCCACCCCTGGCACCACTACTACACTGCCACCCCTGGGACCACCACGACACTGCCACCCCTGGGACCACCACGACACTGCCACCCCTGGCACCAACCACACTGCCAGTCCTGGCACCACCAACACCACACTGCTACCACTGGCACCACCACACTGCCACCTCTGGCACCACCACCACCACACTGCCACCACTGGCACCACCACCCCAACCACCACACTGCCACCCCTGGCACCACCACCACCACAATGCCAACCCTGGCACCACCACCACAATGCAGCCCCTGGCACCATCACCACCACCACACTGCCACCCCTGGCACCACCACCACCACACTGCCACCCCTGGCACCACCACCTTACTGCCACCCCTGCCACCACCACCACCTCACTGCCATCCCTGGCACCACCACCACCACCACACTGCCACCCCATGCACCACCACCACCACGACACTGTCACACCTGGCACCACCACTACCACGACACTTCCACCCCTGGAACCACCACCACCACACTGCCACCCCTGGATCCACCACCACCACACTGCAACCCCTGGCACCACCACCACCACCACACTGCCACTCCTGGATTCACCACCACCACCACACAGCCACCCCTGGCACCACCACCACACAGCCACCCCTGGTACCACCACCACCACACTGCCACCCTTTGGCACCACCAGCATCACGACTCTGCCACCCCTGGCACCACCACACTGCCACCCCTGGCACGACCACCACCACCACCACCACCACCACACTGCCACCCCTGGCACGACCACCACCACACTGCCACTTCTGGCACCATCACCACCACACTGCCACCCCTGGAACCACCATCGCCAGACTGCCACCCCTGGCACCACCACACTGCCACTCTTGGCACCACCACCACCACACTGCCACCCTTGGCACCACCACTACCACACTGCCACCCTTGGCACCACTCCACTGCCACCCCTGGCACCACCACCACCACACTGCCACCCCTGGAACCACCACCACCACACTGCCACCCCTGGCACCACCACTACCACACTGACACCACTGGCACCACCACCCCCACCACCACACTGCCACCCCTGGCACCACCACACTGCCACCTCTGGCACCACCACCACACTGCCACCACTGGCACCACCACCCCCACCACCACACTGCCACCACTGGCACCACCACCACCACACTGCAACCCCTGTGACCACCACCACCACCACTCAGCCACATCTAGTACCACCACCACCACCACACTGCCACCACTAGCACCACCACCATCACGACACTGCCTCCCCTGGCATCACCACCACCACCACCACACTGCCAACCCTGGCACCACCACAAATGACATCAACACCATCAAACTGCCACCCCTGACGCCACACTGTCACCCCTAGTATCACACCACCACCGCTGGCACCACCACCACCATGCTGTCACCCCTGGCACCACCACCACACTGCCACCCCTAGCACCACCACCACCACCACACTGCCACCCCTGGCACCACCACCACAACCACCACACTGCCACCCCTGGCACCACCACCACCACACTGCCACCCTTGGCACCACCACCACCACACTGCCACCCCTGCACCACCACCACCACACTGCGAATTCTGGCACCACCACCAACACCTCACTGCCAGCCGTAGCACCACCACCACCACCACCGCACTGCCACCCCTGGCACCACCACCACCACGACACTGCCACCCCCTGGCACCACCACCATCACGACACTGCCACCCCTGGAACCACCACCACTACCATCACCACACTGCCACACCTGGCACCACTACCACCTCGACACTGCCAACCCTTGCACCAACACCACCACGACACTGCCACCCCTGGCACCACCACACTGCCACCCCTGGCACCACCACCAACACGACACTGCCACCCCTGGCTCCACCACACTGCCACCCCCTGGCACCATCACCACCACCACCACACTGCAACCCCTGGCACCATCACCACCACCACCACCACACTGCCACCCCTGGCACCACCCCCCACACTGCGACCACTGGCACCGCCACACTGCCACCCCTGGCACCACCACTACCACCACCTCACTGCCACCCCTGGCACCTCCACCACCACACTGCCACCCGTGGTACCACCACCACCACACTGCCACCACTGGCACCACCACCACCACCACCACACGTTAACCCCTGTGACCACCACTCCACCACACAGCCACCCCTGGTAACACTACCACCACACTGGTAACCCTGGCACCACCACCATCACGACACTGCCACCCCTGCCCTCACCACCACCACCACCACGCCTGGCACCACCACGACACTGCCACCCCTGGCACCAACCACACTGCCACTCCTGGCAACACCACCACCACTCTGACGCCCCTGGCACCACCAACACCACACTGCCACCACTGGCACCACCACCCCAACCACCACACTGCCACCCCTGGCACCACCACCACCACCACCACGACACTGCCACCCCTGGGACCACCACGACACTGCCACCCCTGGCACCAACCACACTGCCACCCCTGGCACCACCACCACCACAATGACGCCCCTGGCACCACCAACACCACACTGCCACCACTGGCACCACCACACTGCCACCTCTGGCACCAGCAGCACCACACTGCCACCACCACCACCACACTGCCACCTCTGGCACTACCACCACAACACTTCCACCACTGGCACCACCACCCCCACCACCGCACTGCCACCCCTGGCACCACCACCACCACGACACTACCACCCCTGGCACCACCACCACCACGACACTGCCACCCCTGGTACCACCACCACAATGCCACCCTTGGCACCACCACCACAATGCCATACCTGGCACCATCACCACCACCACACTGCCACCCCTGGCACCACCACCACACTGCCACCCCTGGCACCATCACCACCACCACACTGCCACCCTTGGCACCACCACCACCACACTGCCACCCCTGGCACCACCACCTCACTGCCACCCCTGCCACCACCACCACCTCACTGCCATCCCTGACACCACCACCACCACCACCACACTGCCTCCCCTGGCACCACCACCACACTGCCTCCCCTGGCACCACCACCACAACGACACTGCCCCCCATGGCACCACCATGACACTGCCACCCCTTGCACCACCACCACCACCACACTGCCACCCATGGCACCACCATAACACTGCCACCCCTGCCGCCACCACCACCACCACCATGAAACTGCCACCCCAGGCACCACCACTACCACCACCACACTGCCACCCCTGGCACCACCACACTGCTACCCCTGGCACCACCACCACCACCACCACACGGCAACCCCTGTGACCACCACTCCACCACACAGCCACCGCTGGTAACACCACCACCACACTGGCACCCCTGGCACCACCACCTTCACGACACTGCCACCCTTGGCAACACCACAACGCCACCCCTGGCACCACCATCAAACTGCCACCCCTTGAACCACAACAATGCCACCCAAGGCACCACTACCACACTGCCAACCCTGGCACCACTACCACATTGCCAACCCTGGCACCACCACAAATGACATCAACACCATCAAACTACCACCCCTGACACCACACTGTCACCCCTAGTATCACACCACCACCGCTGGCACCACCACCACCATGCTGTCACCCCTGGCACCACAACCACCACACTGCCACCGCGGGCACCACCACCACCACACTGCCACCCCTGGCTCGACCACCACCACACTGCTACTTCTGGCACGACCACCACCACACTGCCACCCCTGGCACCACCACCACTACCACACTGCCAGCCGTAGCACCACCACCACCACCACCACCACCGCACTGCCACCCCTGGCACCACCACGACCACGACACTGCCACCCCTGGCACACCACCACCACGACACTGCCACCCCTGGCACCACCACCACCACACTGCCACCCCTGGCACCACCACCACCACGACACTGCCACCCCTGGCACCATCACCACTACCACCACACTGAAACCCCTGGCACCATCACCACCACCACCACACTGCAACCCCTGACACCACCCCCCACACTGCGACCACTGGCACCGCCACACTGCCACCCCTGGCACCACCACCCCACCATCACCATACTGCCACCGCTGGCATCACCACCACCACAATGCCACCCCTGGCACGTGTCGTGACGCTGAACCCCGGTTCATTCCGATTACACAACACATAACACCTTGCCTCAGCAACCGTTACTACCACCGTGTACTCCTACACACACCAGACCCTTGAGGCGTACCACTAGGTTTGTACTGGAACACAATGAGTGAACACATGGAAGGTATTTAAAGGCCGTCGGGTTTTGTCATTTAATTACAAAGAATAGACTCTGACAAATAATAATATATTAACATACTCTATTAGGTCAATACACTTCCAATACCCATAGACCACTTGACCTCCGCGATCACCACCCACACTCGTAACTTCCGCCTAAGTCCCTAATACGGAATGATTACTACAACGCTCCACACCCGGTTAGTCTTACATTCAATACTCACATACTGCAGACTTAACTTGGTCACTAAGATCACAACAGGCTCTCGCATAGCTGTCTGCTACACTTCGCTGCTGCCACAAACGGAGACCTCGGAGGATTTGCCAGTTCAACTTCCACAACAAGACTGACTCCAGCCAACCATGGCCTCAATCATTTCACCACTCCTCTCAAGGAAGGTATAATCCGATTAACCTTATCCCTAGAGCGGTAACCTTGATCCTAGAAGCCTGACGAAGAATAATTCCTCTTTCCAGGAATTATTAATTTGGCTAAACAGCTTCGGTCTTAATCCATTGACCTTTCTTAGATATGTGATCCATAGTCTGTCTACTTAACATGTACTTCCAATCATCATTCGTTAAGTGTTGTAGTAATGATCCTCTAGCTAATAATTCCTACTAACTTGTGGATTACAACACACGACCACCACCACACTGCCACCCCTGGAACCACCATCGCCACACTGCCACGCCTGGCACCACCACACTTCCACCCTTGGCACCACCACCACCACACTGCCACCCTTGGCACCACCACTACCACACTGCCACCCTTGGCACCACCACACTGCCACCCCTGGCACCACCACCACCACACTTCCACCCTTGGCACCACCACCACCACACTGCCACCCTTGGCACCACCACTACCACACTGCCACCCTTGGCACCACCACACTGCCACCCCTGGCACCACCACCACACTGCCACCACTGGCACCACCACCCCCACCACCACACTGCCACCACTGTGACCACCACCACCACCACTCAGCCACTCCTAGTACCACCACCACCACACTGCCACCCCTAGCACCACCACCATCACGACACTGCCACCCCTGGCATCACCACCACCACTACCACACTGCCACCCCTGGCACCACCACGGTACTGCCACCCCTAGCACCACCACCACCACCACCACGACACTGCCACCCCTGGGACAACCACGACACTGCCACCCCTGGCACCAACCACACTGCCACCCCTGGCACCACCACCACCACACTGACGCCCCTGGCACCACCAACACCACACTGCCACCACTGGCACCACCACACTGCCACCACTGGCACCACCACACTGCCACCTCTGGCACCAGCAACTCCACACTGCCACCACTGGAACCACCACACTGCCACCTCTTGCACCACCACCACCACACTGCCACCACTGGCACCACCCCCCCCCCACCACCAAACTGCCACCCCTGGCACCACCACCAACACGACACTACCACCCCTGGCACCACCACCACCATAACACTGCAACCCCTGGCACCAAAACCACAACCACAATGCCACCCCTGGGACCACCACCACCACCACAATGCTACCCCTGGCACCATCACCACCACCACACTGCCACCCCTGGCACCACCATTACCACACTGCCACCCCTGGCACCACCACCACCACCACACTGCGAATTCTGGCACCACCACCACCACCTCACTGCCAGCCGTAGCACCACCACCACCACCACCGCACTGCCACCCCTGGCACCACCACGACCACGACACTGACACCCCTGGCACACCACCACCACGACACTGCCACCCCAGGCACCACCACACTGCCCCCCCTGGCACAACCACCACCACGACACTGCCACCCCTGGCACCATCACCACCATCACGACACTGCCACCCCTGGCATCACCACCACCACCACCACACTGCCACCCCTGGCACCACCACGACACTGCCACCCCTGGCACCACCACGACATGCCACCCCTGGCACCACCACCACTACAACCACCACACTGCCACCCCTGGGACAACCACGACTCTGCCACCCCTGTCACCACCACTACCACCACCTCACTGCCACCCCTGGCACCTCCACCACCACACTGCCACCCATGGTACCACCACACTGCCACCACTGGCACCACCACCACTACCACCACACGGCAACCCCAGTGACCACCACTCCACCACACAGCCACCCTTGGTAACACCACCTCCACACTGGCAAGCCTGGCACCACCACCATCACGACACTGCCACCCATGACCTCACCACCACCACCACCACACTGCCACCCCTGGCACCACCACGACACTGCCACCCCTGGGACCACCACGACACTGCCACCTTTGGCACCAACCACACTGCCGCTCCTGGCACCACCTCCACCACTCTGACGCCCCTGGCACCACCAACACCACACTGCCACCACTGGCCCCACCACACTGCCACCTCTGGCAACACCACCACCACACTGCCACCCTTGGCACCACCACTACCACACTGCCACCCTTGGCACCACCACACTGCCACCCCTGGCACCACCACCACCACCACAATGCCACCCCTGGCACCACCACCACCACCACAATGCCACCCCTGGCACCACCACCACCACCACAATGCCACCCCTGGCACCACCATCTCACTGCCACCCTTGCCACCACCACCACCTCACTGCCATCCCTGGCACCACTACCACCACCACACTGCCTTCCCTGGCACCACCACCACAACGACACTGCCCCCCCCCATGGCACCACCATGACACTGCCACTTCTGCCACCACCACCACCACCACACTGCCACCCATGGCACCACCACCACAACGACACTGCCCCCATGGCACCACCATGCCACTGCCACCCTTGGCACCACCACCACCTCTACACTGCCACCCATGGCACCACCATGACACTGCCACCCCTGGCACCACCACTACCACCAGCGCACTGTCACCCCTGGCACCTCCACCACCACACTGCCACCCATGGTACCACCACCACCACCACCACACTGCCACCACTGGCACCACCACCACCACCACCACACGGCAACCCCTTTGACCACCACTCCACCACACAGCCACCCTTGGTAACACCACCACCACACTGGCACCCCTGGCACCACCACCACCACGACACTGCCACCCCTGGCACCACCACCACCACGACACTGCCACCCCTGGCACCAACCACACTGCCACTCCTGGCACCACCACCACCACTCTGACGCCCCTGGCACCACCAACACCACACTGCCACCACTGGCACCACCACACTGCCACCTCTGGCACAACCACCACCACACTGCCACCACTGGCACCACCACCCCAACCACCACACTGCCACCCCTGGCACCACCATCACCACGACACTACCACTTCTGGCACCACCACCACCACGACACTGCCACCCCTGGCACCACCACCACCACGACACTGCCACCCCTGGCACCAACCACACTGCCACTCCTGGCACCACCACCACCACTCTGACGCCCCTGGCACCACCAACACCACACTGCCACCACTGGCACCACCACACTGCCACCTCTGGCACAACCACCACCACACTGCCACCACTGGCACCACCACCCCAACCACCACACTGCCACCCCTGGCACCACCATCACCACGACACTACCACTTCTGGCACCACCACCACCACGACACTGCCACCCCTGGCACCACCACCACGACACTGCCACCGCTGGCACCACCACCACCACACTGCCACCCCTGGCACCTTCACAACCACTACAATGCAACCCCTGGCACCATCACCACCACCACACTGCCACCCCTGGAACCACCACCACCACACTGCCACCCCTGGCACCACCACCTCACTGCCAACCCTGCCACCACCACCACCTCACTGCCATCCCTGGCACCACCACCACCACCACACTGCCACTCCTGGCACCACCACCACAACGACACTGCCCCCCATGGCACCACCATGACACTGCCACCCCTGGCACCACCACTATTACCACCTCACTGCCACCCCTGGCACCTCCACCACCACCACGACACTGTCACACCTGGCACCACCACACTGCCACCCCTGGCACCATCACCACCACACTGCCACCCCTGGATCCAATACCACCACCACCACACTGCAACCCCTGGCATCACCACCACCACCACACTGCCACCCCTGTATCCACCACCACCACCACACTGCAACCCCTGGCACCACCACCAAACAGCCATCCCTGGTACCACCACCACCACACTGCCACCCTTTGGCACCACCACCATCACGACACTGCTTTTCCTGCACCACCACACTGCCACCCCTGGCACCACCTCCACCACCACCACCACCACCACACTGCCACCCCTGGCACCACCACGAGACTGCCACCCCTAGCACCACCAACACCACGACACTGCCACCCCTGGGACCACCACGACACTGCCACCCCTGGCACCACCACCACCACACTGCCAGCCCTGGAACCACCATCGCCACACTGCCACCCATGGCACCACCACACTGCCACCCCTAGCATAACCACCACCACACTGCTACCCCTGGATCCACCACCACCACCACCAAGCTGCCACCCCTTGATCCACCACAACACTGCCACCCCTGGCCCCACCACCACAATGCCACCCCTGGCACCATCACTACCACGACACTGCCACCCCTGGACCCACCACCACCACGACACTGCCACCCCTCGCACCACCAAAACCCCCACCAAACTGCCACCCCTGGCGCCACCACGACCACCACCACACTGCCACCCCTGGGACCACCACCGCCACGACACTGCCACACCTGGCACCACCACCACCACGACACTGCCACCCCTGGCACCACCACACTGCCACCCCTGGCACCACCACGGCCACCCCTGGCACCACCACGGCCACCCCTGGCACCACCACCAGTAACACTGCCACCCCTGGCAACACCACAACGCCACCCCTGGCACCACCATCAAACTGCCACCCCTTGAACCACAACAATGCCACCCATGTCACCACTACCACACTGCCAACCCTGGCACCACCACAAATGACATCAACACCATCAAACTGCCACCCCTGACACCACACTGTCACCCCTAGTATCACACCACCACCGCTGGCACCACCACTACCACACTGCCACCCCTGGCACCACCACCACAACCACTACACTGCTACTTCTGGCACGACCACCACCAGACTGCCACCCCTGGCACCACCACCACCAGGACACTGCCACCCATGGCACCACCATGACACTGCAACCCCTGGCACCACCACCACCACACTGCCACCCACGGCACCACCATGACACTGCCACCCCTGGCACCACCACTGCCACCACCTCACTGCCACCCCTGGCACCTCCACCACCACATTGCCACCCATGGTACCACCACTACCACCACATTGCCACCCATGGTACCACCACCACCACCACGACACTGTCACACCTGGCACCACCACTACCACGACACTTCCACCTCTGGCACCACGACACTTCCTCCCATGGCACCACCACACTGCCACACCTGGCACCATCACCACCACACTGCCACCCCTGGATCCACCACCACCACCACCACACTGCAACCCCTGGCACCACCACCACCACCACACTGCCACTCCTGGATTCACCACCACCACCACACTGCAACCTCTGTGACCACCACCACCACACTGCCACCCTTTGGCACCACCACCACACTGCAACCTCTGTGACCACCACCACCACACTGCCACCCTTTGGCACCACCACCATCACGACACTGCCACCCCTGGCACCACAACACTGCCCCCCCTGGCACCACCACCACCACGACACTGCCACCCCTGGCACCAACCACACTGCCACTCCTGGCACCACCACCACTACTCTGAAGCCCCTGGCACCAATAACACCACACTGCCACCACTGGCACCACCACACTGCCACCTCTGGCACAACCACCACCACACTTCCACCACTGGCACCACCACCACAACCACCACACTGCCACCCCTGGCACCACCACCACCTCGACACTGCCACCCCTGGGACCACCACGACACTGCCACCCCTAGCACCAACCACACTGCCACCCCTGGCTCCACCACCACCACACTGACGCCCCTGGCACCACCAACACCACACTGCCACCACTGACACCACCACACTGCCACCTCTGGCACAACCACCACCACACTGCCACCACTGGCACCACCACCCCAACCACCACACTGCCACCCCTGGCCCCACCACCACCACACTGCCACCCCTGGGACCACCACGACACTGCCACCCCTAGCACCAACCACACAGCCACTCCTGGCTCCACCACCACCACACTGACGCCCCTGGCACCACCAACACCACACTGCCACCACTGGCACCACCACACGGCCACCTCTGGCACCAGCAACACCACACTGCCACAACTGGCACCACCACACTGCCACCTCTGGCACCACCACCACCACACTGCCACCACTGGCACCACCACCCCCACCACCACACTGCCACCCCTGGCACCACCACCACCACGACACTACCACCCCTGGCACCACCACCACCACCACCACAACACTGCCACCCCTGGCACCACCACCACAATGCCACCCCTGGCACCACCACCACCACCACAATGCCACCCCTGGTACCATCACCACCACCACACTGCCACCCTTGGCACCACCACCACCACACTGCCACCCCTGGCACCACCACCTCACTGCCACCCCTGCCACCACCACCACCTTACTGCCATCCCTGGCACCACCACCACCACCACACTGCCTCCCCTGGCACAACCACCACAACGACACTGCCCCCATGGCACCACCATGACACTGCCACCCCTGGCACCACCACCACCACCACACTGCCACCCTTGGCACCACCATAACAATGCCACCCCTGGCACCACCACCACCACCACACTACCACCCATGGCACCACCACCACCACGACACTGCCCCCCATGGCACCACCATGACACTGCCACCCTTGGCACCACCACTACCTCTACACTGCCACCAATGGCACCACCGTGACACTGCCACCCCTGGCACCACCACTACCACCACCTCACTGCCACCCCTGGCACCTCCACCACCACACTGCCACCCATGGTACCACCACCACTACACTGCCACCACTGGCACCACCACCACCACCACCACATGGCAACCCCTGTGACCACCACTCCACCACACAACCACCCCTGGTAACACCACCACCACACTGGCACCCCTGGCACCACCACCATCACGACACTGCCACCCCTGGCCTCACCACCACCACCACGACACTGCCACCCCTGGCACCACCACCACCACGACACTGCCACCCCTGGCACCACCACCACCACGACACTGCCACCCCTGGGACCACCACGACACTGCCACCCCTGGCACCAACCACACTGCCACTCCTGGCACCACCACCACCACTCTGACGCCCCTGGCACCACCAACACCACACTGCCACCACTGGCACCACCACACTGCCACCTCTGGCACAACCACCACCACACTGCCACCACTGGCACCACCACCCTAACCACCACACTGCCACCCCTGGCACCACCACCACCACGACACTACCATCCCTGGCACCACCACCACCACGACACTGCCACCCCTGGCACCACCACCACCACACTGCCACCCCTGGCACCACCACCGCCGCCACAATGCCACCCCTGGCACCATCACCACCACCACACTGCCACCACTGGCACCACCACACGGCCACCTCTGGCACCAGCAACACCACACTGCCACAACTGGCACCACCACACTGCCACCTCTGGCACCACCACCACCACACTGCCACCACTGGCACCACCACCCCCACCACCACACTGCCACCCCTGGCACCACCACCACCACGACACTACCACCCCTGGCACCACCACCACCACAACACTGCCACCCCT
The DNA here is from genome assembly GCF_040958095.1 of Procambarus clarkii. Classification (NCBI taxonomy): domain Eukaryota; kingdom Metazoa; phylum Arthropoda; class Malacostraca; order Decapoda; family Cambaridae; genus Procambarus; species Procambarus clarkii. Next base: position 20,704,253 of record NC_091199.1, on the reverse strand, counting down.
GACACCACCACCACAATGCCACCCCTGCCACCACCACCACCACCACAATGCCACCCCTGGTACCATCACCACCACCACACTGCCACCCTTGGCACCACCACCACCACACGGCCACCCCTGGCATCACCACCTCACTGCCACCCCTGCCACCACCACCACCTTACTGCCACCCCTGGCACAACCACCACAACGACACTGCCCTCCATGGCACCACCATGACACTGCCACCCCTGGCACCACCACCACCACCACACTGCCACCCATGGCACCACCATAACAATGCCACCCCTGGCACCACCACCACCACCACACTGCCACCCATGGCACCACCACCACCACGACACTGCCCCCCATGGCACCACCATGACACTGCCACCCTTAGCACCACCACCACCTCTTCACTGCCACCCATGGCACCACCGTGACACTGCCACCCCTGGCACCACCACTACCACCACCTCACTGCCACCCCTGGCATCTCCACCACCACACTGCCACCCATCGTACCACCACCACCACCACACTGCCACCACTGGCACCACCACCACCACCACATGGCAACCCCTGTGACCACCACTCCACCTCACAACCACCCCTGGTAACACCACCACCACACTGGCACCCCTGGCACCACCACCATCACGACACTGCCACCCCTGGCCTCACCACCACCACCACGACACTGCCACCCCTGGCACCACCACGACACTGCCACCCCTGGCTCCACCACCACCACGACACTGCCACCCCTGGGACCACCACGACACTGCCACCCCTGGCACCAACCACACTGCCACTCCTGGCACCACCACCACCACTCTGACGCCCCTGGCACCACCAACACCACACTGCCACCACTGGCACCACCACACTGCCACCTCTGGCACAACCACCACCACACTGCCACCACTGGCACCACCACCCTAACCACCACACTGCCACCCCTGGCACCACCACCACCACGACACTACCATACCTGGCACCACCACCACCACGACACTGCCACCCCTGGCACCACCACCACCACACTGCCACCCCTGGCACCACCACCACCGCCACAATGCCACCCCTGGCACCATCACCACCACCACACTGCCACTCCTGGCACCACCACCACCACACTGCCACCCCTGGCACCACCACCTCACTGCCACCCCTGCCACCACCACCACCTCACTGCCATCCCTGGCACCACCACCACCACCACACTGCCACTCCTGGCACCACCACCACAACGACACTGCCCCCCATGGCACCACCATGACACTGCCACTCCTGGCACCACCACCACCACACTGCCACCCCTGGCACCACCACCTCACTGCCACCCCTGCCACCACCACCACGACACTGCCACCCCTGGCACCACCACCACCTCACTGCCATCCCTAGCACCACCACCAAACTGCCACTCCTGGCACCACCACCACAACGACACTGCCCCCTATGGCACCACCATAACACTGCCACCCCTGGCACCACCACCACCAACACACTGCCACCCCTGGCCCCTCCACCACCACGACACTGCCTCCCATGGCACCACCATGACAATGCCACCCCTGGCACCACTACTACCACCACCTCACTGCCACCCCTGGCACCTCCACCACCACACTGCCACCCATGGTACCACCACCACCACCACGACACTGTCACACCTGGCACCACCACTACCACGACACTTCCACCCCTGGCACCACCACACTGCCACCCCTGGCACCATCACCACCACACTGCCACCCCTGGATCCACCACCACCACACTGCAACCCCTGGCATCACCACTACCACCACACTGCCACCCCTGTATCCACCACCACCACCACACTGCAACCCCTGGCACCACCACCACACAGCCACCCCTGGAACTAAAACCACCACACTGCCACCCTTTGGCACCACCACCATCACGACACTGCCTTTCCTGGCACCACCACACTGCCATCCCTGGCACCACCACCACCACCACCACAACGACACTGCCACCCCTGGGACCACCACGACACTGCCACCCCTGGCACCACCACCACCACACTGCCACCCCTGGAACCACCATCGCCACACTGCCACCCCTGGCACCACTACACTGCCACCCCTAGCATAACCACCACCACACTGCCACCCCTGGATCCACCACCACCAAACTGCCACCCCTGGATCCACCACAACACTGCCACCCCTGGCCCCACCACCACAATGCCACCCCTGGCACCATCACTACCACCACAATGCCACCCCTGGCACCACCACCACCACGACACTGCCACCTCTCGCACCACCACCACCCCCACCAAACTGCCACCCCTGGCACCACCACGACCACCACCACACTGCTACCCCTGGCACCTCCACCACCACGACACTGCCACACCTGGCACCACCAATACCACGACACTGCCACCCCTGGCACCGCCACACTGCCACCCCTGGCACCACCACGGCCACCCCTGACACCACCACGGCCACCCCTGGCACCACCACCACTAACACTGCCACCCCTGGCAACACCACAACGCCACCCCTGGCACCACCATCAAACTGCCACCCCTTGAACCACAACAATGACACCCATGGCACCACTACCACACTGCCAACCCTGGCACCACCACAATTGACATCAACACCATCTAACTGCCACCCCAGACACCACACTGTCACCCCTAGTATCACACCACCACCGCTGGCACCACCACCACCATACTGCCACCCATGGCACCACCATGACACTACCACCCCTGGCACCACCACTACCACCACCACACTGCTACCCCTGGCACCTCCACCACCACATTGCCACCCATGGTACCACCACCACAACAACACTGTCACACCTGGCACCACCACTACCACGACACTTCCACCCCTGGCACCACGACACTTCCACCCCTGGCACCACCACACTGCCACCCCTGGCACCATCACCACCACACTGCCACCCCTGCATCCACCACCACCACCACCACACTGCCACCCCTGGGACCACCACGACACTGCCATCCCTGGCACCAACCACACTGCCACTCCTGACACCACCACCACTACTCTGACGCCCCTGGCACCACCAACACCACAATGCAACCACTGGCACCACCACACTGCCACCTCTGGCACAACCACCACCACACTGCCACCGCTGGCACCACCTCCCCAACCACCACACTGCCACCTCTGGTACCACAACCACCACCACCACGGCACTGCCACCCCTGGGACCACCACGACACTGCCACCCCTAGCACCAACCACACTGCCATCCCTGGCACCACCACCACCACACTGACGCCCCTGGCACCACCAACACCACACTGCCACCACTGGCACCACCACACTGCTACCTCTGGCACCAGCAACACCACACTGCCACCACTGGCACCACCACACTGCCACCTCTGGCACCACCACCATAACACTGCCACCACTGGTACCACCACCCCCACCACCACACTGCCACCCCTGGCACCACCAACACCACGACACTACCACCCATGGCACCACCACCACCACCACACTGCCACCCCTGGCACCACCACCACCACCACCACAATGCCACCCCTGGCACCACCACCACCACACTGCCACCCCTGGCACCACCACCACCGCCACAATGCCATCCCTGGCATCATCACCACCACCACACTGCCACCCCTGGCACCACCACCACCACACTGCCACCCCTGGCACCACCACCTCACTGCCACCCCTGCCACCACCACCACCTCACTGCCATCCCTGGCACCACCACCACCACCACACTGCCACTCCTGGCACCACCACCACCACGACACTACCACCCATGGCACCACCACCACCACGACACTGCCACCCCTGGCACCACCACCACCACCACCACAATGCCACCCCTGGCACCACCACCACCACCACACTGCCACCCCTGGCACCATCACCACCACCACACTGCCACCCTTAGCACCACCACCACCACACTGCCACCCCTGGCACCACCACCTCACTGCCACCCCTGGCACCATCACCACCACCACACTGCCACCCTTAGCACCACCACCACCTCACTTCCACCCCTGGCACCAACACCACCACCACACTGCCACCCATGGCAGCACCATAACACTGCCACCCCTGGCACCACCACCACCACACTGCCACCCATGGCACCACCACCACCACCACACTGCCACCCATGGCACCACCACCACACTGCCCCTCATGGCACCACCATGACACTGCCACCCTTGGCACCACCACCACCTCTACACTGCCACCCATGGTACCACCGTGACACTGCCACCCCTGGCACCACCACTACCACCACCTCACTGCCACCCCTGGCACCTCCACCACCACACTGCTACCCATGGTACCACCACCACCACCACCACCACACTGCCACCACTGGCACCACCACCACTACCACCTCACGACCACCCCTGTGACCACCACTCCACCACACAGCCACCCCTGGTAACACCACCACCACACTGGCACCCCTGGCACCACCACCATCACGACACTGCCACCCCTGGCCTCACCACCACCACCACCACACTGCCACTCCTGACACCACCACCACTACTCTGACGCCCCTGGCACCACCAACACCACAATGCAACCACTGGAACCACCACACTGCCACCTCTGGCACAACCACCACCACACTGCCACCGCTGGCACCACCTCCCCAACCACCACACTGCGACCCCTGGTACCACAACCTCCACCACCACGGCACTGCCACCCCTGGGACCACCACGACACTGCCACCCCTAGCACCAACCACACTGCCATCCCTGGCACCACCACCACCACACTGACGCCCCTGGCACCACCAACACCACACTGCCACCACTGGCACCACCACACTGCTACCTCTGGCACCAGCAACACCACACTGCCACCACTGGCACCACCACACTGCCACCTCTGGCACCACCACCATAACACTGCCACCACTGGTACCACCACCCCCACCACCACACTGCCACCCCTGGCACCACCACCACCACGACACTACCACCCATGGCACCACCACCACCACGACACTGCCACCCCTGGCACCACCACCACCACCACCACAATGCCACCCCTGGCACCACCACCACCACACTGCCACCCCTGGCACCACCACCACCGCCACAATGCCATCCCTGGCATCATCACCACCACCACACTGCCACCCCTGGCACCACCACCACCACACTGCCACCCCTGGCACCACCACCTCACTGCCACCCCTGCCACCACCACCACCTCACTGCCATCCCTGGCACCACCACCACCACCACACTGCCACTCCTGGCACCACCACCACCACGACACTACCACCCATGGCACCACCACCACCACGACACTGCCACCCCTGGCACCACCACCACCACCACCACAATGCCACCCCTGGCACCACCACCACCACCACACTGCCACCACTGGCACCATCACCACCACCACACTGCCACCCTTAGCACCACCACCACCACACTGCCACCCCTGGCACCACCACCTCACTGCCACCCCTGGCACCATCACCACCACCACACTGCCACCCTTAGCACCACCACCACCTCACTTCCACCCCTGGCACCACCACCACCACCACACTGCCACCCATGGCAGCACCATAACACTGCCACCCCTGGCACCACCACCACCACCACCACACTGCCACCCATGGCACCACCACCACCACCACACTGCCACCCATGGCACCACCACCACCACCACACTGCCCCTCATGGCACCACCATGACACTGCCACCCTTGGCACCACCACCACCTCTACACTGCCACCCATGGTACCACCGTTACACTGCCACCCCTGGCACCACCACTACCACCACCTCACTGCCACCCCTGGCACCTCCACCACCACACTGCTACCCATGGTACCACCACCACCACCACACTGCCACCACTGGCACCACCACCACTACCACCTCACGACCACCCCTGTGACCACCACTCCACCACACAGCCACCCCTGGTAACACCACCACCACACTGGCACCCCTGGCACCACCACCATCACGACACTGCCACCCCTGGCCTCACCACCACCACCACGACACTGCCACCCCTGGCACCACCACGACACTGCCACCCCTGGCACCACCACCACCACGACACTGCTACCCCTGGGACCACCACGACACTGCCACCCCTGGCACCAACCACACTGCCACTCCTGGCACCACCACCACCACTCCGACGCCCCTGGCACAACCAATACCACACTGCCACCACTGGCACCACCACACTGCCACCCCTGGCTCCACCACCACCACGACACTACCACCCCTGGCACCACCACCACCACGACACTGCCACCCCTGGCACCACCACCACCACACTGCCACCCCTGGCACCACCACCACCGCCACAATGCCATCCCTGGCATCATCACCACCACCACACTGCCACCCCTGGCACCACCACCACCACACTGCCACCCCTGGCACCACCACCTCACTGCCACCCCTGCCACCACCACCACCTCACTGCCATCCCTGGCACCACCACCACCACCACACTGCCACTCCTGGCACCACCACCACAACGACACTGCCCTCCATGGCACCACCATGACACTGCCACCCCTGGTACCACCACACTGCCACCCCTGGTACCACCACCACCACCACACTGCCACCTATGGCACCACTATAACACTGCCACCCCTGGCACCACCACCACCAACACACGGCCACCCCTGGCACCACCACCACCACGACACTGCCCCCTATGGCACCACCATGACACTGCAACCCCTGGCACCACCACCACCACACTGCCACCCATGGCACCACCATGACACTGCCACCCCTGGCACTACCACTACCACCACCTCACTGCCACCCCTGGCACCTCCACCACCACAATGCCTCCCGTGGTACCACCACCACCACCACGACATTGCCACACCTGGCACCACCACTACCACGACACTTCCACCCCTGGCACCACCACACTGCCACCCCTGGCACCATCACCACCACACTTCCACCCCTGGATCCACCACCACCAACACCACAATGCAACCCCAGGCACCACCACCACACTGCCACTCCTGGATTCACCACCACCACCACACTGCAACCCCTGTGACCACCACCACCATCACACAGCCACCCCTGGCACCACCACCACACAGCCACCCCTGGTACCACCACCACCACACTGGCACCGTTTGGCACCACCACCATCACGACACTGCCACCCCTGGCACCACCACACTGCCACCCCTGGCAACACCACCACCACCACCACACTGCCACCCCTGGCACCACCACCACACTTCCACCCCTGGATCCACCACCACCAACACCACAATGCAACCCCAGGCACCACCACCACACTGCCACTCCTGGATTCACCACCACCACCACACTGCAACCCCTGTGACCACCACCATCATCACACAGCCACCCCTGGCACCACCACCACACAGCCACCCCTGGTACCACCACCACCACACTGCCACCCTTTGGCACCACCACCATCACGACACTGCCACCCCTGGCACCACCACACTGCCACCCTTGGCAAAACCACCACCACCACCACCACCACACTGCCACCCCTGGCACCAACACGACACTGCCACCCCTGGAACCACCACCACCACCACGACACTGCCACCCCTGGGACCACCACAACACTGCCACTTCTGGCCCCACCACCACCACACTGCCACCCCTGGAACCACCATCGCCACACTGCCACCCCTGGCACCACCACACTGCCACCCCTAGCACCACCACCACCACACTGCAACCCCTGGCACCACCACCACCATCACACAGCCACCCCTGGCACCACCACCACACTGCCACCCCTAGCACCACCACCACCACACTGCAACCCCTGGCACCACCACCATCACGACACTGCCACCCCTGGAACCACCACACTGCCACCCCAGCACCACCACCACCACCACTACCACCACACTGCCACCCCTGGCACCACCACGACACTGCCACCCCTGGCACCACCACCACCACGACATTGCCACCCCTGGCACCACCACCACCACGACACTGCCACCCCTGGTACCACCACGACACTGCCATCCCTGGCACCAACCACACTGCCACTCCTGACACCACCACCACTACTCTGACGCCCCTGGCACCACCAACACCACAATGCAACCACTGGCACCACCACACTGCCACCTCTGGCACAACCACCACCACACTGCCACCGCTGGCACCACCTCCCCAACCACCACACTGCCACCCCTGGTACCACAACCACCACCACCACGGCACTGCCACCCCTGGGACCACCACGACACTGCCACCCCTAGCACCAACTACACTGCCATCCCTGGCACCACCACCACCACACTGACGCCCCTGGCACCACCAACACCACACTGCCACCACTGGCACCACCACACTGCTACCTCTGGCACCAGCAACACCACACTGCCACCACTGGCACCACCACACTGCCACCTCTGGCACCACCACCATAACACTGCCACCACTGGTACCACCACCCCCACCACCACACTGCCACCCCTGGCACCACCACCACCACGACACTACCACCCATGGCACCACCACCACCACGACACTGCCACCCCTGGCACCACCACCACCACCACCACAATGCCACCCCTGGCACCACCACCACCACACTGCCACCCCTGGCACCACCACCACCGCCACAATGCCATCCCTGGCATCATCACCACCACCACACTGCCACCCCTGGCACCACCACCACCACTCTGCCACCCCTGGCACCCCCACCTCACTGCCACCCCTGCCACCACCACCACCTCACTGCCATCCCTGGCACCACCACCACCACCACACTGCCACTCCTGGCACCACCACCACCACGACACTACCACCCATGGCACCACCACCACCACGACACTGCCACCCCTGGCACCACCACCACCACCACCACAATGCCACCCCTGGCACCACCACCACCACCACACTGCCACCCCTGGCACCATCACCACCACCACACTGCCACCCTTAGCACCACCACCACCACACTGCCACCCCTGGCACCACCACCTCACTGCCACCCCTGGCACCATCACCACCACCACACTGCCACCCTTAGCACCACCACCACCTCACTTCCACCCCTGGCACCACCACCACCACCACACTGCCACCCATGGCAGCACCATAACACTGCCACCCCTGGCACCACCACCACCACCACCACACTGCCACCCATGGCACCACCACCACCACCACACTGCCACCCATGGCACCACCACCACCACCACACTGCCCCTCATGGCACCACCATGACACTGCCACCCTTGGCACCACCACCACCTCTACACTGCCACCCATGGTACCACCGTCACACTGCCACCCCTGGCACCACCACTACCACCACCTCACTGCCACCCCTGGCACCTCCACCACCACACTGCTACCCATGGTACCACCACCACCACCACCACCACACTGCCACCACTGGCACCACCACCACTACCACCTCACGACCACCCCTGTGACCACCACTCCACCACACAGCCACCCCTGATAACACCACCACCACACTGGCACCCCTGGCACCACCACCATCACGACACTGCCACCCCTGGCCTCACCACCACCACCACGACACTGCCACCCCTGGCACCACCACCACCACGACACTGCTACCCCTGGGACCACCACGACACTGCCACCCCTGGCACCAACCACACTGCCACTCCTGGCACCACCACCACCACTCCGACGCCCCTGGCACAACCAATACCACACTGCCACCACTGGCACCACCACACTGCCACCTCTGGCACCACCACCCCAACCGCCACACTGCCACCCCTGGCTCCACCACCACCACGACACTACCACCCCTGGCACCACCACCACCACGACACTGCCACCCCTGGCACCACCACCACCACACTGCCACCCCTGGCACCACCACCACCGCCACAATGCCATCCCTGGCATCATCACCACCACCACACTGCCACCCCTGGCACCACCACCACCACACTGCCACCCCTGGCACCACCACCTCACTGCCACCCCTGCCACCACCACCACCTCACTGCCATCCCTGGCACCACCACCACCACCACACTGCCACTCCTGGCACCACCACCACAACGACACTGCCCTCCATGGCACCACCATGACACTGCCACCCCTGGTACCACCACACTGCCACCCCTGGTACCACCACCACCACCACACTGCCACCTATGGCACCACTATAACACTGCCACCCCTGGCACCACCACCACCAACACACGGCCACCCCTGGCACCACCACCACCACGACACTGCCCCCATGGCACCACCATGACACTGCAACCCCTGGCACCACCACCACCACACTGCCACCCATGGCACCACCATGACACTGCCACCCCTGGCACTACCACTACCACCACCTCACTGCCACCCCTGGCACCTCCACCACCACATTGCCTCCCGTGGTACCACCACCACGACATTGTCACACCTGGCACCACCACTACCACGACACTTCCACCCCTGGCACCACCACACTGCCACCCCTGGCACCATCACCACCACACTTCCACCCCTGGATCCACCACCACCAACACCACAATGCAACCCCAGGCACCACCACCACACTGCCACTCCTGGATTCACCACCACCACCACACCGCAACCCCTGTGACCACCACCACCATCACACAGCCACCCCTGGCACCACCACCACACAGCCACCCCTGGTACCACCACCACCACACTGGCACCCTTTGGCACCACCACCATCACGACACTGCCACCCCTGGCACCACCACACTGCCACCCCTGGCAACACCACCACCACCACCACCACCACACTGCCACCCCTGGCACCACCACCACACTTCCACCCCTGGATCCACCACCACCAACACCACAATGCAACCCCAGGCACCACCACCACACTGCCACTCCTGGATTCACCACCACCACCACACTGCAACCCCTGTGACCACCACCATCATCACACAGCCACCCCTGGCACCACCACCACACAGCCACCCCTGGTACCACCACCACCACACTGCCACCCTTTGGCACCACCACCATCACGACACTGCCACCCCTGGCACCACCACACTGCCACCCTTGGCAAAACCACCACCACCACCACCACCACACTGCCACCCCTGGCACCAACACGACACTGCCACCCCTGGAACCACCACCACCACCACGACACTGCCACCCCTGGGACCACCACAACACTGCCACTTCTGGCCCCACCACCACCACACTGCCACCCCTGGAACCACCATCGCCACACTGCCACCCCTGGCACCACCACACTGCCACCCTTAGCACCACCACCACCACACTGCAACCCCTGGCACCACCACCACCATCACACAGCCACCCCTGGCACCACCACCACACAGCCACCCCTGGTACCACCACCACCACACTGCCACCCTTTGGCACCACCACCATCACGACACTGCCACCCCTGGCACCACCACACTGCCACCCCTGGCACCACCACACTGCCACCCCTGGCAACACCACCACCACACTGCCACCCCTGGCAACACCACCACCACCACCCCTGGCACCACCACGACACTGCCACCCCTGGGACCACCACAACACTGCCACCCCTGGCACCACCACCACCACACTGCCACCCCTGGAACCACCATCGCCACACTGCCACCCCTGGCACCATCACACTGCCACCCCTAGCACCACCACCACCACACTGCCACCCCTGGATCCACCACCACCACCACCAAACTGCCACCCTTGGATCCACCACAACACTGCCACCCCTGGCCCCACCACCACAATGCCACCCCTGGCACCATCACTACCACCCCTGTCACCACCACCACCACGACACTGCCACCCCTCGCATCAGCACCACCCCCACCAAACTGCCACCCCTGGCACCATCACCACCACCACCACCACACTGCCACCCCTGGCACCACTGTAACACCCGTGACCTCCCCCCCCCCTTAAGAGTTCACACCCAGGGAAGCCTTCTCCAAGAGGTCAGCCCAGAAGACCTCCGGTTTATCTTGTATATTGCTTAAAAATTCCTGGGTTAGTCTTAGTCAGCATTGTTTCAAGTATGTAATATTTCAGGCAAGGGCATTAGACTCCAGACTCTTATGGGTAAACATCCCTGGTTCTCCCCCTTTTTGGCCAGGTCAGAGGTCAGCCACACACGTAATTAATAACGCCTCTCTTGAAGAGTGTATGGTGAATGTCAAACAAGCTTATTGAAATATTTCTTGAGTGTTTGTACATTCTTGGTGGGTAGCAACAGCAGATCTCCCCCTCCCCCTGTGAGGGTTGTATATAGAAGTCCTGTAGGGACTTAGGGAACTCAGAGTGCCGGACACCGGGGTCCAGAGAGGGCTGTGAAGAACACCTCAGCCATGGAGAGACAGATATCTTAAGGTAATGTGTGTGATCTCTGAGTTTTGTTCCATGTCCAAATTCCTTAACTTTTTGCCAGTGTTAGAGTAGGATTTATAAGTGGTGATTGACATAATTTTGGTCTCAATAAACTCGTTAAATTTCCCGTCTGATTGAATTGTTGAATCCTCTTAGCCTTTTGGATATAGTGGCTGACAACCGTTTTCATAATTATTGACAGTCATAGAAAGTACTCTCCTAGTCAAGCAATGTTTCTTGCCTCGTTGCTTGATATAGTTTCCATGGTCAAAGGCAGATGGTGGCAGCGTATTTAATCCTTGTGTTAGTGTACCTTTGGTTCCGGTGTAACCATCATATGTCAGCTCATAACAGTGTTCTCAAGTGCAACCGATGAGGAAGTGTTACTCAGGATAAGTTAGTGTTCCATTATAGTGGTGCATTTTAGTGGCGGTGTTACAATAGAGCGGTGTTACAATGGTGCTAGCGATGGTCCAATAAATTGTGGGTGTGTTCACACTTTATTGGAGTCCTGCGCGCAGGCTGCTCAGTGGCCACGTAGTTGTTTGTTAGTTTAGGCGGGCTCGCGATTTCGTTGCTCGGGGCCACACGTATTTTAAGTGTTATGATTAGTGCGACATACGGGAAACTAGATGACAGTTTGGGGTATGCGCTCCGCTCTGAAATCTATGGACAGAAATTAGTTCTCGTTTCTCTGCATAGCTTCCAGGGGTGTACAACCCAGTTATAGGTTGTACAGCAATCTGTTCGGCAGGTTCTAGATCTTAACGATAAGGCCGCAGACGGTGCTCCGTCACCTAGAGTATAGCTGAGTTATCATCATAGAGGGGGTCATGTTGGCAGCGAGACTGACCTCAAACATTCTGGTCGTGAATTGTGTCTTAGGAAGGACGGCTGCTAGTGTTGGATGTTTTTCCCCAAGGGCGGGTCAGACGTAGTTAGCAGGCGTAGCTTACCGAGGAACAATCGTAGTTTTAATCACCACTAGAGTAGTCTTACAATTAGTTAAGGGATTTCTTAGTTAAGTATATTATATCTTTTTATTTTCATTATTTTAATCTAATTTTTTCATAAGTGTAAGGAATTTCAGTGTCGATAAGGTTGTTTGTGCACCTGACCGTCTCTTGTGTGCACATATGTGTACATGTGTTTCTCATGCGACGATCTGAGAGATTGTTTATACTAAGTTATCAACACCTGTTTCATCTTGGGCGCGCGGTCATAACTCTCGTCCACTCAAGAAGGGTACTGTTGTATGTCCCCCACATCTTTCGCTCTGCGCGGTGTATATTGTGTTTACAGCGAGTGTAGGCTTGTTCTGATTTACTTTTTAATGTTCATTTGTTACATAGAACATTGTGTTAAATTTTCAGGTTAATATGACGCTCGGTGACAAAGTTACAGATATTGTGTTATTTTGTGGAATTCTATCTTTATTGGTGATTAGTTTGATTTTATATGTCCACTCAGATGTAATCAGAATGGAAGGGGTTCTCAATAGGGTTGCAATCCCCCTCTATTCCTTCTCAGTTCCCGCCTCACGTTCCCTACACCTACCCTACCCAGTTCCCTCCCACCCTACCCTCCACCCACCCTGCTCCAATTCCTCACACCGTCCCCACTATCCCCACTCAAGGTCACTCCACCCGCACCGTGCTTGTTCAGCCCCTCCCCTCTCAGCATTGTCCCGCTCCACCCGTCCACCCTCACACTCCTTCCCCTCAGTTTCCACCCCTCCCGCCCTGCGCCCTCCCGCCCCACCCCGAGTCGGTGTCACTCCTCCACGCGCCCTCCACTCTCCCTCCACTTCCATCCTCCCCGCCCTGTGCCCAGTCCCTCAACCCACCACCAGCCCTCCCCGCCTCCCTCATACCTCCTGTCATATCCTCCCCCTCCAACATTCCCCATCCCCACCCTGCTTCCCCCGCCCATTCCCCCAGTGTTGCCTCCCCGGGGGGTAGTTTGTACTTGTGGTAAGATTTCTTATACGTTAAGTAATATTAGTAGGGAGAAATGTTGGACCTGTCATGGAAAAGGTCATTTTAGGAAAGCGTGTACGAGTGTACGGCTTAAGGAAGTGCCGTTACCAGATTACTTTAAGGATAGTCGACCTACTTTTGAAGTCCAGGTTGAGGGTGAGAGTTTGATTGCTTTCTTGGATACAGGTAGCCAAGCAACACTCATTAAGAGTTCAGCCTTCAGCAAATTCAAACATGCACGGCTTAAATGTAGTAGTAAGCAAGTAAGTAAGTAATTATCAAAAGAAGGCACCAAACCGGGAAGGCTATGTAGCACCATCAAATACGCAAAATAATCAGAGGGCGCTAAATATCACCAAGGATGCCAATACGAGAACAAAAACGCATAAGGCGAACGATATCAAAAGTATCCGAGTCACCAAGAATTCTATCGAGGGACAGGTGACCGCGAGGGGCGGTCGGAAAGCAAGACACACGCTCGTCCTGGAAGTCAGGACATTCAAGAAGGACATGCACGACCGTAAGAGGGACAATGCAACTAGGACAATAAGGAGCAGGGCGGCGCTCCATCAAGTGACCATGGGTTAAGCGAGTATGGCCAATACGCAACCTCGCTAGAGCTGTTTCCCACCGCCGGTTACGGTGGAAGGAGGACGGCCACGAGGAAACACAACATTTAAGAGTACGTAGCTTGTTACCAGTAACAGACAACCAAGAAGCCTGCCAACGGGTAAGGACTGAGGAATGGATAACCGGGTAAAAGTCGGAATACGGAATGCCTTTACGAGAGATGGGACAAGAGCGGACAGCTTCCTTAGCGGCAGCATCCGCACGCTCATTTAAAGACACGCCAATATGGCTGGGAACCCAACAAAACTCAACCGACTTAAATTTACTGTGAACGAGAAACAGCCAATGCTGGATCTCGACAACTACCGGATGAACTGGATTAAAGCACCCGAGAGCCATGAGGGCACTACGAGAGTCAACAACAACCACAAAGGAAGACTGACAACGAGAAAGCAGGAGACGAAGAGCATAGAGAATAGCATAAAGTTCCGCTGTAAAGATGCTAGTCTCCGGAGGCAAGCGACACATATAAGTGCGATCAGGAAAAACAACAGAGTAGCCAACACCGTCCGCTGACTTAGACCCATCGGTGAAGACAGAAACGGAGCGGGAGTGAGAAGAAAAGTGCTCGAGGAAAAGGCGTTTTAGAACTGTAGGAGGGGTAAAAGCTTTAGTGATACGAGTCAAGGATGTACAAAACCGCGGAAGAGGGACCCTCCACGGGGGCAAAGAAGGAACAACACGAGGAGAAACATCAGAAATACGAACGGAAAGAGAATCCTGCAGGCGAGATAACCGGACAGAAAGAGGGAGGTGGTGAAGAGGAACAGGAACCGCAGGAGGGGTAAAAGTTAAAGCACGACAGAGACGAGAGGAAGGATGTTGCAAGGACCGCGCAAGATAGCGAAGACAGTAGCGATCACGGCGGTCCTGGAGAGACAGGAAGCCAGTGTCAACATACAAGCTAAGGACGGGAGTCGAACGAAAGGCACCAGAACTGAGGCGCAACCCAGTATGGTGCAAAGCATCAAGACGGCGAAGAGTAGAAGGAGAAGCAGACGAGTAAGCAGGGCAACCATAATCGAGCTTAGACAGGACGAGAGAGGAATGTAAAGCAAGGAGAGTGCGCCTATCTGCCCCCCAAGAAGTATGGGACAAGACCCGAAGGAGGGTAAGGGACTTAGAGCACTCAACACGGAGGTAAGAGATATGGGGAGACCAAGACAAACGAGTGTCAAGGAATAACCCCAAAAGCTTCGCGGAATCTTTGTATTCAAGGGGATGACCATAAAGTGACAAAGAGGGACGAAGAACAACCCGTTTCCGCGTAAAAGTCATGGCACAAGTCTTAGAAGTAGAGAACTTGAAGCCATGACCTGTGGCCCAAGACGACACGGCATCAATCGCAAGTTGAAGCCGGCGTTGAAGGAGAGGCGAATCATCACCCTGACAACAAAGGGTAAGATCATCGACATAGAGAGCGGAGAAGACACCAGAAGGAAGAGAGGAAAGAAGACCATTGAGGGCAACCAGAAAAAGAGTAGTGCTCAGAACACTACCCTGGGGCACACCTTCGTATTGCTGAAAAGGGGGAGAGAGAGCGGTACCAAGGCGCACCCGAAAGGAACGACGAGAGAGGAAGCTGCAGAGAAAGAGAGGGAGATGACCACGAAGGCCAAAAGAATGAAGTTGAGATAGGATATGATAACGCCAAGTGGTGTCGTAAGCCTTTTCTAGGTCAAAAAGGACGGCAACAACGGAGGTCTTCGCAGCAAAAGCAGTACGTATATAGACCTCCAAGTTCACCAGGACATCTGTCGTGCTGCGGCACTTGCGGAAACCAAATTGAGAAGGGGAGAGGAGGTGATGGTGTTCCAGGAACCACATCAGACGAACGTTAACCATACGTTCAAAGAGTTTGCAGACACAACTTGTGAGAGCAATAGGGCGAAAGTCCTTAGGGGAAGTACCCAGAGACCCTGGTTTGCGAACAGGGAGGACAACGGCATCGAGCCAGTCCTCAGGGACTGACGACGACTCCCAGATCCGATTATACAGACTCAGTAAATACTGAGACGTGCTCGGAGGGAGATGGCGAAGCATCTCATAATGAATACCATCGGAGCCCGCCGCCGTAGAACCGCAGAGGGCCAGGGCAGAACGAAGTTCAGAGAGAGAGAAGGGATCATTATAGGGAAGCTGAAGATGAGTGCAGAAATCTAAAGGACGAGACTCAAGGACAGGTTTACGAAGAAGGAAAGATTGGGGAAGATGAAGACCAGAGCTAACAGAAGAAAAGTGGGAACCCAGTTCGGAAGCGACCTGCAACGGGTCCGCCACAAGAGTATCATGGAGGTGAAGGACCGGTGAAACATCGGGAACGAACTTGCCCGCTATCTTGCGGATACGCTTCCAGATCTGGGCCAGAGGGGTTTCGGACGTAATTGTCGAGACATAAGATGCCCAACATTCACGTTTAGCCGTACGGATGGCCCTACGGGCCACCGCACTCGCTTTCCGAAAGAAAAGAAAAGAATCGGTCGTCTGCCTACGGCGGTGCTTCTTCCAGGCTGCACGCTTACAGCGGACAGCCCGAGCACAGTCCGCATTCCACCAGGGAACGCACTTCCGTGGACCCCGAGAGGAAGAGCGAGGAATAGAGCGGAGGGCAGCGTCGAAGACAGTGTCATGAAAAAGGAGGAGAGCGCGAGAGAGGGGCAGAACGGAGAGGTCAGAGAGAGTAGCACTGAGGGAAAACAAGGTCCAGTCCGCCTTAGCAAACTGCCACCTAGGGAAAGAGAGGGAAGGGCGAAAAGAGAAAAAGGAAACAAGGATGGGGAAATGATCACTTCCATGGAGGTCATCAAGAACCTGCCATGTGAAATCTAAGTAAAGAGAAGAAGAGCAGAGAGAAAGATCAAGACAAGAAAGGGTGCGAGTTCGAGAGTCCAAATGAGTGGGCTCACCAGAATTCAGAAGAGACAGGGAAGAAGAGAGGAGAAACGGCTCAAGGAGGCGACCCCGGGTATTCGTCAGAACGTCACCCCAAAGAGAATGACGACAATTGAAGTCACCCAGCAGGAGCACAGGCTCCGGCAAGGAGTCTAGGAGGTGTTTCAAATCAGGAAGAGAGAGCGGGACACTCGGGGGGAGATAAATGGAACAAACTGTGTACCATTTCCCCACAAAGATACGAGCAGCAGAACAATGGAGAGGCGAAGGAAAAAGTAAAGGAACAAAGGGAACATCAGCCCGAATCAAGAGAGCAGAAGAATTAGAAGCCCCAGCAATGGCTGGGGGGGGGGAGAGAAAGGAATAGCCACGAAAACGACCAGGACGAGCACCAAGCATCGGCTCCTGGAGACAGACACAAAGGGGCGAAAACCGCGAAACCAGAAGTTGGAGTTCGAGGAAATTGGCGTAATAACCCCGAACGTTCCATTGAAGAATGGACAACGACGAGAAGAGAAAGGACAAAAACAGAGAACAAGGAAGAAACAAAGGCGAAAGACCAACAGAGCACGTTAAAGAATATCAGGGTCGGGATCAGGGTCAGCAAAGTCAGGGTTAGGGGGCATGGGTAAACTGAGCAAAGACGGAGGGAAGGAAACGGGAGAACAGATCAGAGGTGGGCGGGCAGGGTCCGGAGGAGGAGGAGGAGGAGGAGGAGACAACGGAGAGGAGCAGTCAAGGACAGCAGCAGGAAGAGGGGGAGTAGAAAGAGAGGAGCGCACCCCAGCAAGAGCAGCAACCGAAAGGGAAGCAGGGGCCAAAGAAACCTCCATAGCAGGAACAGGGGGCGCAAGCACTGAAACGGGAGTGGAAGGAGCAACAGAGCCAGAAGGAGGAGCTGAGGAAGAAAGCGAAGCCTTCTTACCCGCCGGGGAAGAGGAAGGAGAGGAGCCAGGCTTACGCTTCTGACTTAAAGAGACCGGTGTCCCAGCAACTACGTACCGGGCAACGGACTCCAGTGTCTCAACAGGAGAAGCCGAACGAGAGCACACACGACGGCCGTTAGGAGAGCGATGGACATCCGCCCGCACCGACAGGCGGCGGGGAGAGCCGATAGATGGAGGAAGAGGATGGGAAGGAGGATCGGAGGGGGACGAGGAAGGAGACACAGAAGACACGACAGACCGGGTAGAAGGAAGGGGAACCCCAGACAGAGGACCAGGAGGAGGATCCTTCGGGAGAGAACCCAAAGGGACAGAGGAGGGGGCAGTGGGCGCATCAGGGTCCAAGGCCTGGAAACGGTTGTGAGTCTGAGGAAGGCGGGAAGGACGAGGAGAGGAAGAGCGCAACACGCGAGCATAAGAGATATTAGCATAAGGCGGGAGCCGGCGAACCTGGCGCCTCGCCTCAGGAAAAGATAAACGCTCCCGGTGCTTCAAGTTGAGGACGGCTGCCTCAAGCTTGTAATGGACACACGCACGGGAGAAGGTAGGATGGGCCTCACCGCAGTTGAGGCAACGAGCCTGGGGAGAAGCGCACTCCGACTTAGAGTGACCTTCGCCACCACACAAAGGACAGAGAGAGACAGTCCCGGAGCAGCGGAGGGCACCATGCCCAAACCTCCAGCACTTGTTGCAGAGCCGAGGAGAAGGAATGTACTCCTGGACAGAGCACCTGGCACCAGCAAGAATGACAGAGGGTGGAAGGGTCCTACCATCAAAGGTAATCTTCACAACCCGGAGGGGTTGACGGCGACTACCACGAGGGGGACGAGTAAACGTGTCCACCTGGAGAATAGAATGGCCCTGGGCAGCGAGGATATGTCGAATATCGTCGTGGCAGTCGCGTAGGTCCCGAACACCGGTCGCAACATGGGGCGGGAGCAAAATAGTGCCAACACTGGCATTCAACTGGACGTTCTTCGAGACCCGAACGGGGGTCTTGCCAAGGCAGGATAAGGCAGCCAAGCGGGAAGCAGCATCCTGAGAAGGAGCAGCAACGACACGCGTACCGAGACGAGTGGGGTTAAAAGTAATGGAGGCATCCACGGAATCAATGAGATGTCGATGAAGGGAGAAATCGTCAGGAGGCGCAGAATCAAGAGGGAGGAGATCAAAATATTTGGCCCACGAAGCGGGACCAAACAAGGCTTGATAGGTAGCAGAACTGGAAGGAATCGAGCGAGGGCGGCCGTGACGAGAACGGCGGTGAGAACCCCCAGAGAGAGAGGGGTTAAAAGGCGCAGTAGTAACAACTAGAGAAGGAGCCGCGCCAGGGGACGAGGTAGTCACCACTGGGGGCTTGGGGCTCGACCCAACCACAGAGGAGGGAGGGGAGCCAGGGGAAGGAGTCAGAGAGGCCAAAGGAGGAGCAAGGTCGGGGCCCAATGCAGCGGAGGCTACAGAGCCCGGTCTTCCAATACGGACCGACTCGGGGGCTTGGTCGCCCACCCCACGAGCCTGAAAAGGTAAGCCAGAAGCAGCCGAAACAGGGGTTATCATCTTGACGAAATTACGAATTCACTCACGAATGTGCCCCCACACCCACCATGGAGCCACAATTAGAGGCAGGACACCCAACAAGAAGCTATCGCCGATCTTGTCGGGGCCTCCTAGGGGTGCGTCGTGAGTATACGCCCCACAAACGCCACCTTAAGAAACCGACAGTCCGTCGAGATCGGGTTCAGTGACGAAGTGGGGATTGACAATAAAAGGTTCCCCTCGCTCTCGACGTCGGGTACTGCAGTTCTACGGGTGCAAGAGTATGCCTCCTCAAGCACCCGGGCGTCAAAGTAGAA
Source organism: Procambarus clarkii (assembly GCF_040958095.1). NCBI lineage: Eukaryota > Metazoa > Arthropoda > Malacostraca > Decapoda > Cambaridae > Procambarus > Procambarus clarkii. Next base: position 20,683,576 of record NC_091199.1, on the reverse strand, counting down.
GAAGTCCAAGGGAAGAACCAGAACGAGCAAAAGGTCGGCAGGAAACGGCAAGCAGATAGGAGAAGAGGGGGGAGAAAAACGAAACAGAAGGAAAAGGAAAAGATGCCCAGCAGAATTGGAGAGGACGGCAGCAGGAGCACAAGGCTAGAAAAGGACAGAGGACTGTCCCAAGGAGCATCACACTCCGGCAGCCGCCCACTAAGCCCCCAGACGGCGACAACGAGCTGAGCGGGGAGGGGGTAGTAGTAAGCAGCTCACAGCAGTTAATGGGGGACAAATTGACATCTTGGGTCAGGCCACAATTAATTTTGAAATAGGTCATGATGGGTCGTACCCTCACACTCGTACAGTGGTTCAGAATCTTGCTTATCCGGGTGATATCTTGATTGGCATGGATTTCTTACACAGGTTTTCATATTCTCTGTCAGCTGAGAAAGGGGCGAGACATTGCCGGTTGAAATTAGGAACTGTATCCTATCCAGTGACATTGACTGACCATCCACCTGTTGTAGCTTCCATCCAGCGGAAGCAGAAACATCATGCCAATTACGCGAAATTTTTGTTTCAGTCTCCTCCAGACAATAATAAGAAGTCGTGTATTTTACATGCTTTTGACAAGCAGACTTGCCCACCTCGATCATTTAGGTTCCTTAGGGTGGCCGTGGGTCGTCATATCCAGCCTGGTACTACCCTTCTGGTGGCCGGCAGGTTTGATAAATCATTAATTCCCCACCACTTAATTGTTGTCCTGGACAAAGGTGACCTCATACCTGTAGTCAATCTCTCACACAAGACCTACCGCTTCAGAGTGGGTGATCGAGTGTCTCAGGGTATTATCTTAGAGGAGACATCGCTCTTTCAATCAGATCCATCGGAAACTATTACGGACACTAAGCAATGTGGCGCTCTTAATGTTAGAGACACTAGTAAGACTGCGGAGCACGGCACAACGGTGCTCACGCCACCTTGCGATGCCAACAATTTGAATAAATTAATATCAGCACTAGACTTACAGCACATTCCACAGTTAGAGAGGAAACGGGTGCGGGAAGTTTTGCGGATGTTCCCCAAATTATTTGCAACGGACGACGATCAAATTGGGTTGTTAGACAGAATTGAGCACACCATTCCAACAGGTGATCACGAGCCCGTGTATACGAGACAGTGGAGGCTCCCGGAACAGGCTAAGAAAACTATCAGAGAGGAGTGTCAGAAGATGTTAAGACAGGGAGTTATAGAACCAAGCACTTCACCATGGCTGTCTCCGGTGGTGCTGGTGCGCAAACCGGATGGTAGTTACCGGTTTTGTGTCGACTATCGGAAAGTTAATGAAATAACAAAGGGGGACGTGTACCCCTTACCTCGGATTCAGGAAATTATAGATCAGTTCGCGGCAGCCAAGTATTTCTCCACTCTGGATGCTAAGTCAGCATATTGGGCCATTCCGGTGGCAGTTAAGGACCGTGAGAAAGCAGCATTCTCTGATGGGGTTCACCAGTTTCAGTTTAAGCGCATGCCTTTTGGGCTCAAGACAGCCCCTTCCTCATTTCAGAGGGCTATTAACTACATCCTCAGCCCTGTGCTACGTAGGCATTCATTAGCATACCTGGATGACGTGGTTATCTATTCCAGGTCATTTGATGTGCACCTGAGGGACTTGACTGAGACACTTTCATTGTTAGACAAGGCAGGATTCAAATTAAACATCAACAAGTGCACCCTGGCATCTCAGAAATTCAAATTTCTGGGGTTCCAGGTGAGCACAGATGGCATCCGCCCTGACCCAGACTCATGCCGCGCCATTGCTGAGATGCCCAGGCCTAGGTCAGCAAGGGATGTGCGCCGGTTTCTGGGAGCAGCCGGATACTTCCGCCGCCATATTGAGGGATTTGCTAGTAAAACAGCGCCTTTAACTGACCTTGTAAAGAAGAATGCTAAATTTATGTGGACATTAGAACACGATGAGGCTTATACTAAACTCAAAAGTCAATTAATTACCGCCCCAGTATTAGCTGTGCCTGACTTTGATAAGGAGTGGGAGGTGCATACAGACGCTAGTGGTATTGCCATAGGAGGGTGCTTAATGCAGCGTGATTCAGAGAACCATCCTCACCCTGTGGCGTATTTCAGCAGAAAAGTGAAGGGACCTGAAGTTAGATACTCAGCAACAGACAAGGAAGCGCTTGCTGTGGTTGAAAGTGTTCGTTATTTTGAGCCCTACCTATTCCAACGTCATTTTGTTATTTTCACAGATCACAGAGCCCTCACATATATATTTAAAAAGAAAACTAAGTGTCCCCGGATGTCCCGTTGGTCTCATGAGCTGTCAGCTCACTCGTTTCAGATCCTTTATAAGCCTGGACCATCTCACGTGGTGCCAGACACGTTGAGTAGGAACGTCGCGTCAGTTAACGTCAATGTAAACATTGAAACTATTGCCAGTGATAAAATGAGAGAATTTCAAATGGGAGAACATCGATGGAAGAAAATAATTGAATATTTGGAGGGTGGTAAATACCCTATGAAGAAAGGTAACTTTTCCCTGCAGCATTTTGACCTGCAGAAGGGTGTCCTATATTATGTTAACGACATGAAAGATCGTGCGGTTTACCAGTTAGTCATCCCTGACGTATTAAGATCATCAGCCGTGAAACTTACGCATGCATCTAAGATCGCTGGTCACCCTGGGGTCTTTAAGACCTATATGAGAGCTAAAACGTTATTCTATTTTCCTAGGATGTTATCTTATATAACTAGGTTTGTTAGATCGTGTCCGAATTGTCAAAGGAGAAAAGGTACCCCTAAGGTACAGGCGCCACTACAAGAGTTCCCTGACATTTTTGAGCCTTTAGATCGAGTGGGAGCGGATTTGATTGATTTACATAGTAGTCATTCTGGTAATCGCTACGTGTTGGTGCTAGTGGACCATCTGTCGCGGTTCACTACCTTGGTTGCTCTTCCTCGTAAGGACCCCCAGACGGTTGCAGACGCTTTCTTAAGTATATTTGTCACTGTGTTTGGACCGCCTAAAGTATTAGTATCTGACAGAGGTCAAGAGTTCGTTGGTAACACTTTTAAAGAAGTTTGTAAGATTTTAGAAACAACAACAGCCCTCACAACTGCTTACCATCCGCAAGCAAACGGTATGACTGAAAGAACCAATCGTACAATTAAGGATATGCTAGCAATTCTTGCAGAGAAAGATGCTGCCACCTGGGATGAACAACTCCCCTATGTTCAACTAGCCTTGAACACTGCCATTCATCAGTCAATTAACACACAACCACTGCTGCTTTTCACGGGGCGCTCATGTAACTTCCCATCAGGTCTGCTTAACAGACACGAGGTTGTGTACGGTGAGGATTATCCTTCAGAAATCCTCTCTAAAATGAGAAATGCTTGGAGGATTGCTGCTGAGGATTCTAAGACAGCGAGGAGCCGGTATGCGCACTATTATGATAAGAAGGTTCAACCGTTGACACTTAGAGAGGGAAGCTTGGTTATGAGGTTAAATGAAAAGGCTCCTGCCAATCAAAGTAGGAAGCTAGCACCTAGATGGCGTGGACCATATAGAGTAATTAAGAAGCTTGGACCAGTTAATTTTCTGATCAGGGGAATCTTTGACGACCAGGGTGACACAACTATTCATGTCAACAAATTAAAGTGTTACGTTGCCAGGGAGGAACTGGAACTGCCTTCAGCGATTCCCATTCCTGACCCTTCTGAGTTGACTGACCCAGCTGGGCGTGCCCAGGATGGAGAGGAGGACCTTCTGTCAACTCTCATTGGTACCCAGGGTCAGCCTTGTCACCCTATGTTAACGAGGTCACGGGAGAGGCAGGGAGAGTTTCAGTAAGCTGTCTCGTCCCTTAGTAGTTGTTTTTTTTAACTGGCAATTGTTTTGAGATTTTGTCATGGAATGTATTCAGAGAGCATGCCTTACCTACCCTTGGGCTGTACCCTGTCACCAAAGCCCAGGGGAGAGTCCTTGCTTCCGCCAGTCGGAGTGTTATTCTGTCTTCCCCAGGTCTGCTTGTCCACACCGCTCTGTCCCCGGTACCAGCTACTCGTGAACCAACATTGAGGCCAGAGAGGTCACCCCTCTGGTACAGTGGAGAGGGGGTTACGTTACACCCCACCCCCTCCCAACACTCCCGGTAACCCCTCCACTCGGTTACCTGGGACGGTGATACTGACACCATTCACCTAGCCGACACCTCCCACCACACGAGGTTGTCCAGGCCAGAGTTCCTGCCAGCAGAGCACAGCTGTCCAGATGTCAACGTATCATGGTGGGCCCCCAGTCTTGCAGTTCATCATCAGAGGCACCCTCCTGCCTGCTGCGACACACCGTGCAGGCACACCGGAAGTGGAGGCGCGAGGTCAACAAGCGGGTATGCCAGCAGCAGTAACCTACCAGTTCCCCCTCGTCCTTGGGGATGCCACATCACTGACTCCACCAAGATGCGCAACGAGGCGGTCACATTCCAACGGCACCTCCCTACTGAGTGTGCTTGACTCGCCAATAGGGTGCACGTTTCGCACCATCGGCCCAAGGTCAGGCACATTAGGGCATGCGCGATAAGGCGTACCGGCTCAGTAGAATGTGACACAAGCAACGCCTGTGTAGTGATGGGTCCCAGGAGCTGAAGTCGGGATCCACCTGGCCTGCCGCCACGCCACCCACCTGCACCTGCTACTTCTATTTGGCAAGACATCGTCGACGTCACACTCTCTGCCCTGCTGTCACGACTCCTGCTATGTAGCTGCTGTCACTCATCATCGACCGTCAGCTTCAAGCAACTGGAGGTGAGATGTGCCTCCATACATCTCTCCTAACACCGTTCACTTGTGACCGGCCAAGTCCCCGGCCGCTGTCACTTGCCGCTGCTCTTCACACCACCACCTTCCAGCAGTTTTATAGCTTGACGAGGAGTCTGTCACCAGTAGACTCGCTCTGTCACCAGACGTACCCCAGAGCTGTTACAAGAAGATCTCAGGGTATATGCAGGTATCATCGACGGGCAGACGCTGGACCAACATCAGGTCTCCAACATCGCCACCAACATCACGTCTCCAACATCACGTCACCAACATCAGGTCACCAACATCGGGTCTCCAACATCAGGCCACCACGCGAGAGTATAACGGATGCACGATAGAAAACGCGTATATCAACACGAACATTGATGTGTCAAGATTTACGAATGATGATTCAGAGAAATGACTATTATTAACGGTGTCAAATAGTTTTGTCTAATCGGGTTAAAAGTGTAACATTTATGGGGATGTAAAGTAACTAGGCCTAGAAAAAGTGGTCCTAGACAGTGTTCTTAGCTAGATGACTTGGGTCTCTAGCACAAACTTTATCTTGAAAACATTTTGTTTCATGTATGTATCTATTTTATTTTGTTTCATGTATGTATCTATGAGATAAGTCTGTCCTGGTGATGAGTGTCCAGGTTACCTATTTGTTACCAGTGTATGGGTACATAATTTTTTTTATATTTGCATGTCTTTTTATTTCATTAAAATGTTGTAATGTTAAGTAATGTTTCTGTTGTGGTAAGAGGTTGTCTTACTATCAGTGTGTGCAGGGTGCATAGCGATTGACCCTGGCACTATTGTCTTGTGCGGTATATGGATTGGCCCACAAGTGTCCTGTTAACGTACGGTTCTATTGATGAGATTTCATGTCTATTGTTGTATTTTTACCATGTTTTATAACTTGTATAACTCATACGTTTGGCTGTGGGTCATGACGTACCCAGTAGATGTTTGGGGTATGCCCACTTAGGTATAATGTTTCCTGTTACTTTTAATTTACTTAGATTTTAATGTTCGAGTAGGTATATTACATATATATTTTTCTTTTCATGTTGGGGATCATTGTATTTTGTATGTTTTGTTCTTCAGACCTTCTGAGGAAGACTTGCTAGCCTGCCTAGTGTGCAGGCAGGATATGTCATTGTTTCATAGTATTCTGTAGTGTCATGTCTTGTAATTCGGGGTTGTATTATATAGCCTTGTGTTATCCCTTGTATTTTGACATTATATTATATTTAGTTACATGTAATTTTCCTGTACCATTAGGAATTGTTTTTTTTTTTTAATTTTTTTATGTCATGCTTGTTTTAAGGCGATTTTTTTGTTTTGGTCTTCCAGCCTTCTGAGGGAGCCTTGCTGGACTGCCTTGGTGCAGTCGGGATTTGCATTTTTTTTTCATTTATATACTTTATTGTCATATTAGGATATCAGAATTGTATCATGTACTCACCTAGTTGTACTCACTTAGTTGTGTCTGCAGGATCGAGCATTGACTCTTGGATCCCGCCTTTCGAGCATCGGTTGTTTACAGCAATGACTCCTGTCCCATTTCCCTATCATACCTGGTTTTAAAATTATGAATAGTATTTGCTTCCACAACCTGTTCCTGAAGTGCATTCCATTTCCCACTACTCTCACGCTAAAAGAAAACTTCCTAACATCTCTGTGACTCATCTGAGTTTCAAGCTTCCATCCATGTCCTCTCGTTCTGTTACTATTCCGTGTGAACATTTCGTCTATGTCCACTCTGTCAATCCCTCTGAGTATCTTATACGTTCCTATCATGTCCCCCCTCTCCCTTCTTCTTTCTAGTGTCGTAAGGCGCAGTTCCCTCAGGCGCTCCTCATACCCCATCCCTCGTAGCTCTGGGACGAGTCTCGTTGCAAACCTCTGAACCTTTTCCAGTTTCATTATATGCTTCTTCAGATGGGGACTCCATGATGAGGCGGCATACTCTAAGACTGGCCTTACGTAGGCAGTGTAAAGCGCCCTAAATGCCTCCTTACTTAGGTTTCTGAATGATGTTCTAACTTTTGCCAGTGTAGAGTACGCTGCTGTCGTTATCCTATTAATATGTGCCTCAGGAGATAGATTAGGTGTTACGTCCACCCCCAGGTCTCTTTCACGCGTCGTTACAGGTAGGCTGTTCCCCTTCATTGTGTACTGTCCCTTTGGTCTCCTATCTCCTAGTCCCATTTCCATAACTTTACATTTGCTCGTGTTGAATTCCAGTAGCCATTTCTCTGACCATCTCTGCAATCTGTTCAGGTCCTCTTGGAGGATCCTGCAATCCTCATCTGTCACAACTCTTCTCATGAACTTTGCATCATCCGCAAACATCGACATGTAGGACTCTACGCCTGTAAACATGTCGTTAACATATACAAGAAATAGAATTGGTCCCAGCACCGATCCTTGTGGTACTCCACTTGTTACTGTTCGCCAGTCCGACTTCTCGCCCCTTACCGTAACTCTTTGGCTCCTTCCTGTTAGGTAGTTCCTTATCCATGCTAGGACCTTTCCCCCCACCCCCGCCTGCCTCTCGAGCTTGAACAGCAGTCTCATGTGCGGTACTGTATCAAAGGCTTTTTGGCAGTCCAGAAATATGCAGTCTGCCCAACCATCTCTGTCCTGTCTTATCCTCGTTATTTTATCATAGAATTCCAGAAGGTTTGTTAGGCACGATTTCCCTGTCCAGAACCCATGTTGATGTTTGTTCACAAACCTAATGTTCTCCAGGTGTGCAACCAGTCGTAGCCAAATTATTCTTTCCAGTATTTTACAGGGATGCTTGTCAGTGATTCAGGTCTATAGTTAAGTGCCTCCTCCCTATCACCTTTCTTGAAGATCGGCACGACATTTGCCTTCTTCCAGCAACTGGGCAATTCTCCTGACATAAGTGACTCATTAAAGATCATTGCCAGAGGCACGCTGAGGGCCTGTGCTGCTTCTTTTAGTATCCACGGTGATACTTTGTCTGGTCCAACTGCTTTAGTTGCATCTAGAGTTGTCAACTGTTTCATTACCTCCTCTGCTGTCACCTCTATATCTGATAGTCTTTCATCTAGGGTAACCCCTTCCAACAATGGGAGCTGCTCAGGCTCGGTAGTGAACACTCCATGGAAACTGGCATTCAGTGCCTCGCAGATTTCCTTGTCACTTTCAGTGTATGCCCCCTCTGTCTTCCTTAGTCTTGTCACTTGGTCGTTCACCGACATTTTTCTTCTTATATAACTGTGTAGTAACTTAGGTTATTTTTTTCGCTTTGATTGCAATATCGTTCTCATAGTCCCTTTCCGATGTTCGTCTTATGTTAATGTAATCGTTCCTAGCTCTGTTGTATCTGCTTCTGTTGTCCTCTGTTCTTTGTCTTCTGTACTTCCTCCACTCCCGCCTGCTGGCCATTTTTGCTTCCTGACACTGTCTATTAAACCATGGGTTATTATATTCCTTCTTATTTTTTCCCTTTACCGTTGGTATAAATCTCTCTTCGGCCTCCTGGCATTTCTGTATGACTAGGTCCATCATATCTTGGACTGTTTTTCCTCTAATTTCTTCCTCCCACTGCACTTCACCCAGATAGTCCCTTATCCTCATATAGTCCCCTTTCCTGTAGTCAGCTCTCCTTTCCCAGATCTCTTGTCCCATGGTCATAAGTTTGAATTCCATCATGTAGTCAAAGACTAGGACACAATGGTCACTGGCCCCTAGAGGTATTTCATGCTCTAAATTCTCGATATCTTCTACGTTCTGGGTGAAAATCAGGTCTAATAGGCTCGGTGCATCTCCTCCTCTTTCCCTTGTGTCTTCCTTCACATGTTGTGTCAGGAAATTCCTGTCTATAACATCTACTAATTTTGCTCCCCACGTTTCGTCCCCTCCATGGGGATTCCTTGATTCCCAATTTATCTCTCCATGATTTAGGTCCCCCATGATCAGCAGCTTCGCTCTCATTCTGTGGGCTAGTGTTGCTGCCTTCTGCAGTTCATCTATACATGCTTTGTTGTTGTCATCATACTCCTGCCTGGGTCTTCTACTGTTTGGTGGGGGATTGTAGATTACCAAGATCACAATCTTCCTCCCATCTACTGTCAGAGTTCCATGTATGAAGCTTGTGCACTCATTGATAACTCGATTTCCCAGGTCTTCAAACTTCCATTTCCGCTTTATTAGGAGTGCTACTCCCCCTCCCTGTCTCTGTGTCCTCTCTTTTCGTATCACCTGGTACCCTTCAGGAAAGATTGCATCTGAGATCATGTCATTAATTTTAGTTTCCACAATTGCAACTATGTCAGGATCTGCTTCACTCACTCTTTCTTTTATCTCTTCTGCTTTATTAGATACCCCATCAGCATTGGTGTACCAAACCTTGAGATTCTTCATGGAAACTCTTGTACCAGAGTTCTCCCTTTCTCTGGGGGTCTGGGGGGATCTGGGGGATGTCTGGGGGGTGACTGGGGGCAGGGGGGATCTGAGGGATCTGGGGGCTGTCTGGGGGATGACTGGGGGTGGGGAGGGTCCGGGGGATGTCCGGGGGGATCCGGGGGGTGTCTGGGGGGGTCCGGGGGGTGTATGGGGGGTGAAAGAG
>NC_091199.1:20441380-20673661 GCF_040958095.1 Procambarus clarkii | reverse complement strand
CACCACACTGCCACCCCTGGCACCACCACCACAACCACCATACTGCCACCCCTGGCACCACCACCACCACCACACTGCCACCCCTGGCACCACCACCACCACCACACTTCGAATTCTGGTACCAATATCACCACCTCACTGCCAGCCGTAGCACCACCACCACCACCACCGCACTGCCACCCCTGGCACCACCACGACCACGACACTGCCACCCCTGGCACACCACCACCACGACACTGCCACCCCTGGCACCACCACCACCACGACACTGCCACCCCTGGCACCACCACACTGCCACCCCTGGCACCACCATCACCACCACGACACTGCCACCCCTGGCACCACCACACTGCCACCCTTGGCACTACCACCACCACACTGCCACCCTTGGCACCACCACTACCACACTGCCACCCTTGGCACAACCACACTGCCACCCCTGGCACCACCACCACCACACTGCCACCCCTGGCATCACCACACTGCCACCCCTGGCACCACCACTACCACACTGCCACCACTGGCACCACCACCACCACACTGCCACCCCTGGAACCACCACCACCACACTGCCACCCCTGGCACCCCCACCACCAAGACACTGCCACCCCTGGCACCACCACACTGCCACCCCTGGCACCACCACCACGACACTGCCACCCCTGGCACCACCACACTGCCACCCTTGGCACTACCACCACCACACTGCCACCCTTGGCACCACCACTACCACACTGCCACCCTTGGCACAACCACACTGCCACCCCTGGCACCACCACCACACTGCCACCCCTGGCACCACCACCACCACGCTGCCACCCCTGGCATCACCACACTGCCACCCCTGGCACCACCACTACCACACTGCCACCACTGGCACCACCACCCCCACCACCACACTGCCACCCCTGGCATCACCACACTGCCACCCCTGGCACCACCACTACCACACTGCCACCACTGGCACCACCACCACCACACTGCCACCCCTGGAACCACCACCACCACACTGCCATCCCTGGCACCACCACCACCACGACACTGCCACCCCTGGCACCACCACACTGCCACCCCTGGCACCACCACCACCACCACGACACTGCCACCCCTGGCACCACCACACTGCCACCCTTGGCACTACCACCACCACACTGCCACCCTTGGCACCACCACTACCACACTGCCACCCTTGGCACAACCACACTGCCACCCCTGGCACCACCACCACCACACTGCCACCCCTGGCATCACCACACTGCCACCCCTGGCACCACCACTACCACACTGCCACCACTGGCACCACCACCCCCACCACCACACTGCCACCCCTGGCACCAGCACCACCACCACACTGCCACCACTGGTACCACCACCCCACCACCACACTGCCACCACTGGCACCACCACCACCACACTGCAACCCCTGTGACCACCACCACCACCACTCAGCCACATTTAGTACCACCACCACCACACTGCCACCCCTGGAACCACCACCACCACACTGCCATCCCTGGCACCACCACCACCACGACACTGCCACCCCTGGCACCACCACACTGCCACCCCTGGCACCACCACCACCACCACGACACTGCCACCCCTGGCACCACCACACTGCCACCCTTGGCACTACCACCACCACACTGCCACCCTTGGCACCACCACTACCACACTGCCACCCTTGGCACAACCACACTGCCACCCCTGGCACCACCACCACCACACTGCCACCCCTGGCATCACCACACTGCCACCCCTGGCACCACCACTACCACACTGCCACCACTGGCACCACCACCCCCACCACCACACTGCCACCCCTGGCACCAGCACCACCACCACACTGCCACCACTGGTACCACCACCCCACCACCACACTGCCACCACTGGCACCACAACCACCACACTGCAACCCCTGTGACCACCACCACCACCACTCAGCCACATTTAGTACCACCACCACCACACTGCCACCCCTAGCACCACCACCATCACGACACTGCCACCCCTGGCATCACCACCACCACCACCACACTGCCACCCCTGGCACCACATCGAAACTCCCACCCCTGGCACCACCACCACCACGACAGTGCCACCCCTGGTACCAACCACACTGCCACCCCTGGCACCACCACCACCACACTGACGCCCCTGGCACCACCAACACCACACTGCCACCACTGGCACCACCACACTGCCACCGCTGGCACCAGCAACACCACACTGCCACCGCTGGCACCACCACACTGCCACCTCTGGCACCACCACCACCACACTGCTACCACTGGCACCAACCACCCCCACCACCACACTGCCACCCCTGGCACCACCACCACCACGACACTACCACCCCTGGCACCACCACCACCACGACACTGCCACCCCTGGCACCACCACCACCACCACAATGCCACCCCTGGCACCACCACCACCACCACAATGCCACCCCTGGCACCATCACCACCAGCACACTGCCACCCTTGGCACCACCACCACCACACTGCCACCCCTGGCACCACCACCTCATTGCCACCCCTGCAACCCCCACCACCTCACTGCCATCCCTGGCACCACCACCACCACCACACTGCCACCCCTGGCACCACCAATACAACGACACTGCCCCCATGGCACCATCATGACACTGCCACCCCTGGCACCACCACCACCACCACACTGCAACCCATGGCACCACCATGACACTGCCACCCCTAGCATCACCACTACCACCACCTCACTGCCACCCCTGACACCTCCACCACCACACTGCCACCCATGGAACCACCACCACCACCACGAAACTGTCACACCTGTCACCACCACCACCAGGACACTACCACCCCTGGCACCACCACACTGCCACCCCTGGCACCACCACCATCACGACACTGCCACCCCTGGCACCACCACACTGCCACCCCTTGCACCATCACTACCACCACCACACTGCCACCCCTGGCACCAGCACGACACTGCAACCCCTGGCACCACCACCACCACCACGACACTGCCACCCCTGGCACCACCACCAAACAGCCACCCCTTGCACCACAACCACCACACTGCCACCCCTGGCACCTCCAACACCACCAAACTGCCACCCCTGGCACCACCACCACCACCACATTGCTACCCATGGCACCACCACCACCACCACCACCACCACACTGCCACCCCTCGCACCACCACCACCACCACACTCCTACCCCTGGCACCACCACCACCTCATTGCCACCCCTAGTACCACCACAACGACCACGTCACTGCCACCCCTGGCACCACCACCACCTCACTGCCACCCCTGGCACCACCACCACCACTACCTCACTGCCACCCCTGGCACCACCATCACCACCACCACACTGCCACCCCTGGCACCACCACCACCACTACCTCACTGCCACCCCTGGCACCACCATCACCACCACCACACTGCCACCCCTGGCACCACCACCACCTCACTGCCACCCCTGGCACCACCACCATCATCACCTCACTGCCAACCTTGGCACCACTACCACCTCGACACTGCCATCCCTGGCACCACCACACTGCCACCCCTGGCACCACTACCACCACCACAATGCCACCCCTGGCATCCCCACCACACTGCCACCCCTGGCACGACCACCACCACACTGCCACTTCTGGCATCACCACCACCGCACTGCCACCCATGGCACCACAACCACCACCACAATGCCACCCCTGGCACCATCACCACCACCACAATGCCACCCCTGGCACCATCACCACCACACTGCCTCCCCCGGCACCACCACCATCACCACAATGCCACCCCTGGCACCACCACCACCACCACACTGCCACCCCTGGCACCACCACCACACTACCACCCCTGGCACCACCACCACCACACTGCCACCCCTGGCACGACCACCACCACACTGCCACCCCTGGCACCACCATCACCACACTGCCACCCCTCGCACCACCAACACCACACTGCCAACCCTGGCACCCCCACCACACGGTCACCCCTGGCACCACCTACACCACCACGACACTGCCTCCCTGGCACTACCACTGCCACGACACTGCTACCCCTGGCACCACCACCACTGCCACGACACTGCCACCCCTGGCACTACCACCACCATCACACTGCCACCCCTGGCACCACAACCACCACACTGCCACCCCTGGCACCACCACCACCAGATTGCCATCCACTGGCACCACCACACTGCCACCCCTTGCATCACCACCACACTGCCAACCCTGGCACCACCACCACACTGCCACCAATGGCACCACTACCACCACACTGCCACCCCTGGCACCACCACCACCACACTGCCACCCTTGGCACCACTACCACCACACTGCCACCCCTGGCACCAGTACCACCCACTGCCACCTCTGGCACCACTACCTCCACACTGCCACCCTTGGCACCACCATCACCACCACCACACTGCCACCCCTGGCATCATCACCACCACACTGCCACCCTTGGCACCACTACGGCCTCACTGACACTCCAGGCACCACCACACTGCTTCCCCTGGCACCACCACCACCACACCTCTATCCCTGGCACCACCACCACCACATTGCTACCCACTGGCACCACCACACTGCCACCCCTGGCATCACCACCACACTGCCACCCCTGGCACCACCACCACACTGCCACCCCTGGCACCACCACCACCACACTTCCACCCCTGGCACCACCCCCACCACATTGCCAACCCTGGCACCACCACCACACTGCCACCCCTGGCACCACCTCCACAACCACGACACTGCCACCCCTGGCACCACCACCACTACCACGACACTGCCACCCCTGGCACAATACCACCACGACAGTGCCACCCCTGGCACCACCACCAACACCACACTGCCACCCCTGGCACCATCACCACACTGCCACCGCTGGCACCACCACCACCACCACGACACTGCCACCCCTGTCACCATCACCACCACGACACTGCCAGCCCTGGCACCATCACCACACTGCCACCCCTGGCGCCACCACCACTACCATCTCACTGCCACCCCTGGCACCACCACCACCTCACTGCCACCCCTGGCACCACCACCACCACCTCTCTGCCACCCCTGGCACCACCACCACCACCACACTGCCACCCATGGCACCATCACCATCACCACACTGCCACCCCTGGCACCACAACCACCACGACACTGCCCCCCATGGCACCCCCATGACAATGCCACACTTGGAACCACCTCCACCACCACACTGCCACCCCTGTCACCACCACCACCACTACACTGCCACCCCTGGCACCACCATGACACTGCCACCCCTGGCACCACCTCCACCACCACATTGCCACCGCTGGCACCACCACCACCACCTCGCTGGTAGTGCGGGTTAATTAGGGTAATTTAGGTAAAGAACAGTGTTGGAAAGTGTCTACTCTTGACTATTTTCAGTTGATTGACGATGGATAAAGTTAGTTTTGAACAGTGCTGGATATTTTCCTTGACAATTCTTTAGCTAAGAGAAAGGCCATTTTAGTTAAGAACAGTGTTGAACGAGGCTAATCCTGACTATTTTTAGTTGATTGAATAAAAAGTTTAGGTGAGAAATGACGAAAGTGACTATGTTTTTAGCTGATCGGCAAAATATTTTTTTAGTTAAGGAACGTTAAATAACATGTAAGGGAATGAACATGGAGAACATAAGGGGAATATGAACTTACACAGAAAACATGTAAGAAAAGTTGATGAACACAGTCAACATGCTGGGAATATGAACTTACAGAGAACATAAAGACATGATAAGGAACATAGGGAATACAAAGAATGAACAATGAACTTGTGAAGAACATAGAGAATATGACAAAGAATGTAGAAAACATGTAAGTGAAGGTGATAAACGAAGTGATCTTGTGGGGAACATGAACTTGTAGAGGAACATGAATATTGCCAAAGAACACCAAAAAATATGGAAGACAGCATGAATATTGAGTATAAACGTTGTACAGAGAACATGCGATGAACATGAAAACCATCCCACTTAACCTTCCTTCCTTCTTTTACTTTGTTTCTCCTACTCCTTCTCTCCCCCTTTTTCTCTCTATCTTCCTCCTTCTATCTCCCCTTTTTCTCTCTATCTTCCTCCTTCTATCTCCCCTTTTTCTCTCTATCTTCCTTCTTCTATCCCCCCTTTTCTCTCTATCTTCCTCCTTCTATCCCCCCTTTTCTCTCTATCTTCCTCCTTCTATCTCCCCTTTTTCTCTCTGTCTTCCTTCTTCTATCCCCCCTTTTCTCTCTATCTTCCTCCTTCTATCTCCCCTTTTCTCTCTATCTTCCTCCTTCTATCTCCCCTTTTTCTCTCTATCTTCCTCCTTCTATCCCCCCCTTTCTCTCTATCTTCCTCCTTCTATCCCCCTTTTCTCTCTAACTTCCTCCTTCTCTTTCCCTTCTCTCACTCTCTCTCATTCTCTTTTTTTTCTTTTTCTCAAATTCAAGTCTTAGTGCTCCCATGCTCTCACTCTCTCTCATTCTCTCTCTTCCTCCCCCTCTCTCTTACTTCTTGCTCCCACTCCCTTGCTCTCTTGTTTTTCTCAATTTCAAGTTTTAGTTGATCTGATTCTTAAAACTGTACTTACTAAGATAAAGAAAAACTTATATGTAAAATCAAAGTAAAAGAAGGAAGGAAGGTTAAGTGGGATGGTGGGTTTGGGTAAAATATACAAAAAGGAGAAAGAAAACTACATCTGAATGGTTAGGATAAGGATAATATATTCAACAAATACGTCAAACACAATAAACAAATAAAGTACATCTGAAAGGTTAGGATAAAGGGTGGGGAATAAGAACATACGATAAAAAACCTAATAAATACACTAAGATCACAAGAAGTTAGGTTAAAGGGTGGAAGAATAAGAAAAATTATAACAAACATAATAAATACAACTTATGAGCAACTTGATGAACTTTAACAAATAAACCCTGAAATGCAAAAAATTACCATATGAGAAATTAACCCTTGAAACAAGTAATTGCCCATATATAACAAAAATCCTTTGAAATGCTTAAATACCCAATCTTTAACAAATATCACTTGAAATGCATAAATGGCCATTTGAGAAAGTAACCCTTGAAACGAGTAATTGCCCATATATAACAAAAATCCTTTAAAATGCTTAAATCCCCAATCTTTAACAAATAACACTTGAAATGTATAAATGACTATATGAAAAATTAACTATTGAAACGAACAAATGAATATGAGACATTGATTGATGAAACACAAAAGGCAAGCAGGAATAATTATGTACGCTAGGGAACATCAGTTTGGATATGTAAGGTTAAGTTAGGTAATTTACGTTAAGTTAGGTTAGGTTGGGTAATTTAGGATATGTAAGTTAGGTTAGGTAAGTTAGGTTAGGTAAGTTAAGTTAGGATAGGTAAGTTAGGTAAGGTAAGGTAAGTTAAGTTAGGTAATGTAAGTTAGGATAAGTTAGGTTAGGTAATGTAAGTTAGGTTAGGTAATGTAAGTTAGGATAAGTTAGGTAATTTATGTTAAGTTAGGTTAGGTTAGTTTGGGTAAGTTAGTTAAGTTAGGTTAGGTTAGTTAAGTTAGGAAAGATAGGTTAGGTAAGTTAGGTTAGGTTAGTTAACTTTGGATAGGTAAGTTAGGTTAGGGTAAGTTAGGTTAAGCTAAGTAATTTACATTAAGTTAGGTTAGGTTAGGTTGGGTAAGTTAGGTTAGGTTATGTAAGCTAGGCTAGGTTAGGTTAGGTTAGGTAGGTTTGGTTAGGTTAGTTAAGTTAGGATAGGTAAGTTAGGTTAGGTAAGTTAGGTTAAGTTAGGTAATTTACGTTAAGTTAGGATAGGTAGGTAAGTTAGGTTAGGTTAGGTAAGTTAGGATAAGTAAGTTAGGATAGGTAAGATAGGTTAAGTTAGGTTAGGTAAGTTAGGTTAGGTAAGGTAAGGTTAGGTTAGGTAAGTTAGGTTAGGTAAGGTAAGGTTAGGTTAGTTAAGTTAGGATTGGTTGGTTAGGTTAGGTTATGTCAGCTAGGTTAGGTAAGTTAGGGTAGGTAAGTTAGGTTAGGTTAAGTTAGGTTAGGTTAGTTAAGGTTGGATAGGTAAGTTAGGTTAGGTTAAGCTAAGTAATTTACGTTAAGTTAGGTTAGGTTGGGTAAGTTAGGTTAGGTTATGTAAGCTTGGCTAGGTTAAGTTAGGTTAGGTTAGGTAGGTTTGGTTAGGTTACTTAAGTTTGGATAGGTAAGGTAAGTTAGGTTTGGTTAAGTTAGGTTAGGTAAGGTAAGTTAGGTTAGGTTAGTTAAGTTAGGATAGGTAAGTTAGGTTAGGTAAGTTAGGTTAGGTCAAGTTAGGTTAGGTTAAGTTAGGTTAGGTTGAGTTAGGTAATTTATGTTAAGTTAGGATAGGTAGATAAGGTAGGTTAGGTTGGGTAAGTTAGGTTAGGTTAGGTAAGTTAGGATAGGTAAGTTAGGTTAGGTAAGGTAAGGTTAGTTAAGATAGGTAGGTTAGGTTAGGTTATGTCAGCTGGGTTAGGTAAGTTAGGGTAGGTAAGCTAGGTTAGGTAAGTTTGGTTGGGTTAAGTTAGGTTTGGTTTAGTTAGGTTAGGTTATGTAAGCTAGGTTAGGTTTAGGAACGTTATGCTAGGTAAGTAACATTAGGTAGGGAGGATAGGTTAGGTAGGTTTATGCAGTGTTGTTCAGAGAACAGTTTTAAGGTAAAGTGACGAAGAAAATATATTTTAACAGAAATGTAAGTTTGATATGAAAAACTGAACAAGTTACATTTTGGAGAGAAATTTTATGTCTGAGGTTGTCTTAGAGAACAACTCTGATGAACGAAGATATCTTAGAAAGCTTCTCTGATGAACGAAAGGTTACTTAGAGAATAACATTTGATGACTGAGATTAACTTTTTGTTGACTGAGATTAATTTTTTAATGTCTCTGGGAATAACTTTTATGACTTACAGAATAACTTTGATGAATGAAAGTGACTTAGAAATTACCTTTGATGACAGAGAATAAGTTTTGATGACTGAGAATGACTTTGATTTCTTAGAGAACAACTTTGATGACTTAGAGAATGACTATGATGAACGATGGCGAGTTAGAGATTACCTCTGATGACTCTAAGAATATCTTTGATGACTTTGATAATGACTTTTGTGAACATGAGTAGTATTTTTGATAGCTCAGAGATTAACTTTTGATGACATTGAGAATAACTTTTTATGTCTTAGAGAACAACATTGATGTCTTAGACAATAACCTTGACTCTGGAAATACCTTTGATGACTCTGAGAATAACTTTGATGAACGAAGATGTTTTGGAAAGTTTCTCTGATGAACGAAGGTGTCTCTGAGAATAACTTTGATGACTTACAGATTAACTTTGATGACTTAGAGATTAACTTTGATGACTGAGAATAGCTTTTGCTGACTCTGAGAAAGACTTTGATGTCTCTGAGAATATCTTTGACGACTTTGAGAATAAGTTTGATGAACGATGATATCTTACAGAGCAACTTTGATGTCTCGAAGAATAACTTTGATATCTCGAAGAGTACCTTTGGTATGTTTGAGAGTGTCTTTGATGATTAGAAGAGTGTCTTTGTTGTCTCGAGAGGTGTCTTTGATGTCTTAAAAGATGTCTTTGATGTCTCAAAGGATGTCTTTGATGTCTCAAAGGATGTCTTTGAGTGCAACTTTGATGTCTTTGAGTAAGTCCGTGATGTCTGGAAGAGTGTCTTTGACTATATTTCTTACTTAACGACATATAATTTTAGTTACGAAAGTGCTGAAAAAGTTACATTTGACTATTTTTTACCGAAGTGAAAGGTTAATTTAGTTAAGAACAGTGTTGGAAAGTGTCTACACTTGACTATTTTCAGTTGATTGACGATGGATAAAGTTAGTTATGAACAGTGTTGGATAGTTTCCTTGACAATTTTTTAGCTAAGAGAAAGGCCATTTTAGTTAAGAACAGTGTTGAACGAGGCTAATCCTGACTATTTTTAGTTGATTGAATTAAAAGTTTAGATGAGAAATGACGAAAGTGACTATGCTTTTAGTTGATCGGCGAAAGATTTTTTTAGTTAAGGAACGTTAAATAACATGTAAGGGAATGAACATGGTGAACATAAGGGGAATATGAACTTACACAGAAAACATGTAAGAAAAGTTGATGAACATAGTCAACATGCTGGGAATATGAACTTACAGAGAACATGAAGACATGATAAGGAACATAGGGAATACAAAGAATAAACAATGAACTTGTGAAGAACATAGAGAATATGACAAAGAATGTAGAAAACATGTAAGTGAAGGTGATAAACGAAGTGATCTTGTGGGGAACATGAACTTGTAGAGGAACATGAATATTGCCAAAGAACACAAAAATATGGAAGACAGAATGAATATTGAGTATAAAAGTTGTACAGAGAACATGAAAACATAGAAAATATGACCAGAATTTGTAGAGAACATCATGAGACTAAGAGAAAGATGATAGAAAAAATGGAGATAATTGTGAAAATATGAACTGAATGGGCAGTGAACATTTAAAGAACATGGAGTGAACACAGAAAACATGGATGAGAATACGAAGAACACAGTGAACATAGAGAAAATATGCAAATACAGTACGATTATTGAAGGTTTAGATAAGTTGGGGATGAGAAGGTAAGAGAGGGAAAGAGTAAGGCGAGTTCTTTGACCGTGTGATTATTGCTTACTTGGGTAAACAAAAGGTATTGAAGGTAAGGTGTTATATTACCGTGTAAATATTACATACCTGAGTACAAAAAGGGTATTAAAGGCGATGATGTTTACTTTGATAAATGGAGAGGGGCTTGATCTGAAATAATTTGATGAACATTGAACTACGGTGGAGGACATGAGCTGAAACTCGGTTAATGTCTTGATTTATTTTACTACGTAGAAATATAGTGATCTTAAATTTCAGGGGAATTGATCTGATAGTACTGAATTCACAGGAGTGAACTTGGACAGAGGACAAGAGCTAGAATTTTGTAACACTATTTTTTCTTTATTTACTTAGTTAGAAGTGCGATGGGTTTAAATTTCAGGAAAATTGATGGGTTATTAGCTGTTACGGCCCTACTGGGACACAACCGGGTTCTTCTCTGATGGTAGTAGAGTTTGGGAATCCGGCCCCAAGTTAGTAGAGGCTTTCAAGGGGTGTGTTCCGTAACGCAAGTTAAATTAAGGGGGAGGGATACAAATGTTCCAGTTTTTCTGATATATATTTCCACCACCATGTATAAATAAAGAACAGTCACACACGGGGATTATAACTACACAATTATGTACAGGTTCGTCTTCCTCGGAAGACACTGGATGCTCGACGGTGCTCACTCTGGGTAGCCCTGGTTCCTTCTTCCGTGGCCCACGATGAATCCACTATGACTATGACGAATCTACCCTGGCCACAGGCCAGCCAAATCACAGTCCCACTGGGTGCTTCGTCGTGGAGGCCTTCAACCACAATCCAGCCTGTAGCTGGCAGGTACCGATCAGCTCTGCTGTGTAGGCCACTCCACGACCGATACTAGGGTTGCGAGCCCTAGGCAGGAGCCTCGTGTGACCCGCTGATCACTCTCCTCACTAAGCACCACAGTGGCTAGTCTCTTCCACCAGCCAGCCCCGGATAAGGCGATTCCCGACACTGCCACGCCTCAGGCAGGCTATTACACTTTCAACAGAGTTCGTCCGGGGGTGACTCACAGCTTCTTCAAAGCAGACTCGTGAAGAGACCTTGGCTGCCTTGGGTAGACTGCCCCATCGTCCAACGCAGCAGTCCCAGGTCGACTCTGCAATCAGATACGTCATTAATACTGGGACGCTCTAGGGCACCTCACTTACAGGCTTAGACACAAACGTCCACCTCTCTGCTCCATAGATGGCGTTCACTGTCTAAGTGCCACCTCACCAGAGGTCAGCAGCGGCTACGTTATGAGCTGATTAAGACGGGAATCCAGCACCAGTGGCCGGTATATCCCGTCCTCACTAGATGGCGTTGTCCATTTGGAGGGGGTTTCGGGAGCGGACTCACATATGGCATTGTCGTCACTGCTTCGTGCTCCGACGCTGGACTCGGGTCCATAACATTAGCGAAGATACGAGAGGGAAGTAAGGTGGAGGACGAGAGCTGGAGCTCGGTAACTAAATTGTTGTATTGTACGACGTTTTGAAATAGCTACGTTTAAAATTAAAGGGGGTTTTGTTAGATACTAGGGAAGATATGAGAGGGTACTAAGGCGGAGGACAGGAGCTGGAGCTTGCTTACTGAAATGATTTGATTGATTTATTAAGTCTGAAAGAAGTCTGTTTTAAAATTTCAGGGAGATTGGGCTGATAGTATTCAATCTACAAAAGGGGACTAAGGAGGAGGACAGGAGCTGGAGCTTGCTTACTGACTCGGTTGATTTGTGTAAACTGACTTGTTTAATGTAAAGGAACTAGAATTACGAAGTCTAAAATATCTGTACGGATTTTATGCAAGAACAATATTAATGATAATGAATAAGGAAAGAGAGTAAAGTAACAGGTAGAGCGGGACGGTCTATATAAGATTACGGCGGTGAGTTGGCGGCAGCGTTTGGTGGGGTCGGCGTAGGTGACGCGGGAGTGAGAGGCGGGGGCAGGTGATGAGAGGTGCGAGGTAGGAACAGGCGTTGAAGGCCTCGGGGCAGGTAGCCGGCGGCAGATTAGATAGTCTCGGAGGTAGCTTAAGTATTAAAGGTTACATTGAGATGCCTCGGTTGATTTGTGTAAAACTGACTCGTTTAATGTAAAGGAATAAACATTATGATGTCTAAAATAGCTGTACGGAATTATGAATGAACAATATGAAGACGGAGAGGGGGCAAGGTAACAGGTAGAGAGAGGGGGAGGGACGGTCCAGATATTATGGAGAAGATAAGATAAGATTATGGAGGTGACCTGCAGGCGGCGTCTGGCTGGCTGGCTGGAATGAGGTCGGAACAGGTGACGCAGGGGAGGGAGAGGGTGTGAGGTGAGGCTAAAGGGGTGAGAGGTAGGAGCAGGCGATGCAGGGAATGGGTGGGGGTGAGCGGGGGATGGCTGGGTAATGTCACAGTTTTAGTTATATAGTCGTACTTGTTTCTAAGTAAGAATTTCTACTTAAAAGTATACGGACTAAAATTACTTTTTATGACATTTATTCTCGGTAATAAGAAAGCTAACTTGCCCTGACTTTTATAACAAACTTCTAAAATCTCAGAAATTGTTTTCCTCATAAGAATTCCTTAATTCCAAAACTGTGACTGGCCAAATTCACCTGGAACACCTGACACCGTAGCGTCTTCTTTCTAAAGTTCGTTGAATCCGGTGTGCCGTATCGTCCTCTGCCCTAATTTACCTGAAACCCCTGACGCTGTATGCGCCTCTTTCAAAAGTTCGGTGAATCCGGTTTGCCATATTCGCCTCTTTCAAAATTGGTGTAAACCCCGACGCCGTATGCGCCTCATTTGCCCAAAATCCAATGAGGCGCATACGCCCCTGAGGTAATATCGGCCCTTTTTTCCCGAAATCCAATGAGGCGCATGCGCCGCCATCCCTACTACTCACCGTCACCACCACACACCACCGTCACCACCACACACCACCGTCATCACCACACCCCACCTTCACCATCACACACCACCACCGTCACCACCATACACCACTGTCTCCACCACACACCACCGTCACCATCATAATCCACCGTCACACAACATCGTCACCATCACACAACATCGTCACCACCACATGCCACCGTCACCATCACACTCCACCGTCACCATCAAACTCCACCGTCACCATCACACACCACCATCACCAACACACACCACCGTTACCATCACACAACACCGTCACCACCACACACCACCGTCACCATCACACAACACCGTCACCACCACTCACCACTGTCACCACCACACACCACCGTCACCATCACACACAACCGTTACCACCGTCACCATCACACATCACCGGCATCACTACACACTATCATCACCATCAAACACCACTGTCTCCATCACTCACTATCGTCACCATCACACTATCGTCACCATCACACACTACCGTCACCATCACACACTATCGTCACCATCACACACCACCGTCACCATCACGCACCACTGTCACCACCACCAATGTCACCACCACACACCACTGTCACCACCACCACTGTCACCACCACACACCACTGTCACCACCACACACCACCGTCAACATCACACACAACCGTCACCACCAAACACCACCATCACACATCACCGTCACCATTACACACTATCATCACCATCAAACACCACCGTCTCTATCACACACTATCGTCACCATCACACACTATCGTCACCATCACACACTATCGTCACCATCAAACACCACCGTCTCCATCACACACTATCGTCACCATCACACACTATCGTCATTATCAAACAGAACCGTCTCCATCACACACCACCGTCACCATCACACACCACCGTCACCACCACCACACCACTGTCACCATCACACACCACCGTCACCACCACCACACCACCGTCACTATCACACATCACCGTCACCACCACACACCGCCTTCACCATCACACTCCACCGTCACCACCACCACACCACCGTCACTATCGCACTTCAACGTCAGTAGTAGGGTGTAAGCCACACAGGTCATTTTTTTTTTCTGGGGGAAAAAATTACCTGTGTGGCTTAGGGTTTTCAGGTCCAGAGGGAAAAAGTTACCTGGGTGGCTTAGGGTTTTTCAGGCGAATTTGGGCAGTCACAGATTTGGAAGTAAGGAATTCTTATGAGGAAAATAATTTCTGAGATTTTAGAAGTTTGTTAAGGTTTCTTATGATGAAAATAAGTAGGAAAATCTTAAAGAAAAATTTTAGAAAATATCGTGTTTGTGTCACAGCATTTCCAGGTGAACTCTACGGACATATTTTGCCTGTTTTCAACTTCTGAAAAAGTTACCTGTGTGAGCCATGGTTTTCAGGTCCAAAGGGGAAAAATCCCCTGTGAGGGCCAGGGTTTTCAGGTAAATTTAGAATATGTTTATGACCAAATTTTGTAAAAAAAGACCATTTTCAGAGAATATTGTCTTAGATGTTTTGTTAAGGAAAACAGACAACTTAGCCTAACATTTAGTTTATATCCATTTACAGCTATTTCACCTGTAAAGACCAAAATTGAACAGAGACCAGTTATAGACAGAATTTTTGTCAGAGAGCATTTTATACCTAAAAATGAATAGAGTCCACTTTGTGAGCAAAATTAGTCAGAGACAGTTTTTAGCTCATATTTCATCAGAGTCCAATTATCAACAGAAATTCGCCAGAGTCTACTTTGAGAGCAAAATTAGTCAGAGACAGTTTTAAGCTCAAATTTCATCAGAGTCCTGTAATCTGCGAAAATTTGACAGAGTCCATTTTATACCCAATTTTCGTCAGAGTCCACTTTGCTAGCAAAATTAGTCAGAGACAGTTTTAAGCTCAAATTTCATCAGTGTCCTGTAATCTGTGAAAATTCATCAGAGTCCAGTTCTTGATCGAAATTCATCAGAGTCCAGTTTTCTAGCAAAATTCGTCAGAGTCCAGTTTATACCGAAAATTCGCCAGAGTTCACTTTGTGCCAAAATATTCAGAGTCCAGTTCATGATCGAAATTAATCAGAGTCCAATTAAAGACCCAAATTTGACAGAGACCACATTTTCGCTACTAGCAGTCCAATCCCCCTGAAATTTTAAACAGTCATATTTCAGACGTAGTAAATAAGATCAAGTCAGTTACTGAGCTCCAGCTCTTGTCCCCCTGTATTTGCATATTTTCTCTATATTCAGCTGTGTTCTTCACATTTTTTCCATTTTTTCTGTGTTCATTCCATGTTCTACAAATGTTCACAGCACGCTCAGTTCAATTTTTTTTCACCTGTTTTTCACATTTTTTCTGTTTTCTACAATTTTCCCCGTATGTTCTCTATGTTCTTTGTCATGTTTTCATGTACATCATATGTTCTCTGTATAACTTTTATACTCAATATCCATGTTCTCAATGTTCTTAGCTTGTTCTTCACATGTTCTGTGTTCATTCTTTGTATTCCCTATGTTCCTTATCATGTCTTCATATTCTCTATAAGTTCATATTCCCTGCATGTTCACTCTATTCATCAACTTTTTCTTACATGTTTTCTGTGTTCACCGTATGTTCACTGTGTTCATTCCCCTACTTAACCTCATTTTTTTTATGTTCTTTGTTTCTTTAAACCAATTTGTTTTCTTCCATTCACTAACTAGTTCTTTGCCAAATATTATACAGCAATACAGTTCCCTCAACAATTTTAGTCACTCAGTTTCATTTGCAAAAATAATGTCAAAGTAATTCTCGTTGTCAACTTAATAGTTCTACCAACCCCGTTCTTAAACAAATCTACACTTTATTCAGTTCCAAATTTACAAAGACAAACCTTTCTTGTAACTTCTTAACTAAAAATCTTTCGCCAATCAACTAAAACATAGTCACTTTCGTCATTTTTCAACTAAACTTATCCATAGTCAACAGAAAATAACCGTGTTCATCATGTTTCATTGTCATTTCTTATCTAAAAATTATCCGCCAATCATCAGAAAAGTCATGTTCATCATGTTTTGTCTTTTGCTCAACTAAAGTATTCATCGGTCAACTAAAAATAGTTACTTCATCATGTTTCCTTGTCATTTCTTAACTGAAATATCACTTCTCTCATCTGAAAATAGTCATGTGTAGCCTCTTTCCAACACTGTTCTTAACTAAAGTAACCTTTCACTTCGCTAAAATAGTCATATTCATCATTGTTCCTAACTAAAATTATATGTCGTTAAGTAAGAAATATAGTCAAAGACACTCTTCGAGACATCAAGGACTTACTCAAAGACATCAAAGTTGCACTCAAAGACTTCCTTTGAGACATCAAAGACATCCTTTAAGACTTCAAGAGGACACTTCGAGATACCAAAAGACACTCTCAAACACTCAAAATTTACTCGCATCCTCAAAGTTATTCTCAGAGTCATCAAAAAGTTAATCTCAGTCATCAAAATGCTATTCTTTAAGTAGCCTTTCGTTCATCAGAGAAACTTTCTAAGACATCTTCGTTCATTAAAGTTAATCTCAGAGGCACAAAAGTTATTCTCAGAGTCATCAAAAAGTTAATCTCAGTCATCAAAATGCTATTCTCTAAGTAACCTTTCGTTCATCAGAGAATCTTTCTAAGACATCTTCGTTCATTAAAATTAATCTCTGAGGCATAAAAGTTATTCTCAGAGCTATCAAAATTATTCTCGATGCCATCAAAAAGTATTTTCTCGTTCATCAAAGTTAATCTCAGAGTTAAAAAAGGTAATCTCTAACTCACTTTCGTTCAACATATTAATTCTCAAAGTCATCAAAGTTATTCCAAGAGACGTCAAAGTTAATCTAAGACATCATCTTTCATCAAAGATATTCTCTCTAAGCCATCAATGTTCTTCTCTAACTCACTTTTGTTCATCAAAGTTGATCTCAGAGTTAACAAAGGTAATCTCTAACTCACTCTCGTACATCAAAGTTGTTTCAAAGACATCAAAGTTATTCTCAGAGTTATCCAAAGATTTTCTCATGTCCACAAAAGTTATTTTGAGCTATCAAAGTTAATCTCAGACATCTCCGTTCATGAAAGTTATTCTCTAAGAGCTATCAAAAGTTATTCTCAGTCATGAAATGTTATTCTCTAAGTAACTTTCCGTTCATCAAAGTTATTCTCTCTAAGCCATCAATGTTCTTCTCTAAGACATAAAAAGTTATTCTCTGTCATCAAAAAGTTATTCTCTGAGCTGACAAAATACTACTCATGTTCTCAAAGACATTCTCAAAGTTATTCTAAGAGCTAGCAAAAGTTATTCTCAGAGTCACCTTCGTTCTTCAGAGAAACTTTCCAAAACATCTTTGTTCATCAAAGTTATTCTCGGAGTCATCAAAAGGTATTCTCTAACTCACTTTTGTTTCATTAAAGTTAATTTCTATGTTATAAAAGTTATTCTCAGAGACCTCTAAAGTTATTATGTAAGACATAAAAGTTATTCTCAGAGTCATCAAAGTTGTTCTCAAAGACATCTTTGTTAATCAAAGTTGTTCTCTAAGACATGTTGTTCTCTAAATCATAAAAGTTATTCTCTAAGTCACCTTCGTTTATTAGAGAAACTTTCCAATCCATCTTCGTTGATCAAAGTTATTCTCAGAATCATCAAAGTGATCTCTAATTCACCTTCGTTCTCCAAAAGTTGTTCTCTAAGACACCTTCGTTCATCAAAGAAACTCTCCTTCTTCCATCATGTTATTCTTTAAGACATCTTCAGTCATAAAATTTATCTCCAAAATGTAACTAGTTCAGCTTTTCATACCAAACCTGCACTTCTGTTAAAACATATTTTCTTAGTTGCTTTACCCTAAAACAGTTCTCTGAACCACACTGTTCAAACCTAACTTTACCTATCCTAACGTAACTTACCTTACCTATCATACCTAACTTACCTAACCTAACTTACCTACATTTACCTAACTTAACCTGCTTAACCTAACTTTACCTATCCTAACTTAACTTACCTAACTTATCCTGCTTAACCTAACTTACCTACATTACCTAACTTAACCTGCTTAACCTAACTTTACCTATCCTAACTTAACT
This sequence comes from Procambarus clarkii, assembly GCF_040958095.1. NCBI lineage: Eukaryota > Metazoa > Arthropoda > Malacostraca > Decapoda > Cambaridae > Procambarus > Procambarus clarkii. The sequence goes on along the minus strand of NC_091199.1, from coordinate 20,654,931 downwards.
TAACCTAACTTACCTAACTTACCTACATTTACCTAACTTATCCTGCTTAACCTAACTTAACCTGCTTAACCTAACTTACATAACTTAACCTAACTTACATAACTTAACCTGCTTAACCTAACTTACATAACTTAACCTAACTTACCTAACTTACATAACTTAACCTAACTTACCTAACTTAACCTAACTTACCTTACCTTACCTAACTTAACCTGCTTAACCTAACTTACCTTACCTTACCTAACTTAACCTGCTTAACCTAACTTACATAACTTAACCTAACTTACATAACTTAACCTGCTTAACCTAACTTTACCTATCCTAACTTATGTTACCTAACTTAACCTAACTTTACCTATCCTAACTTAACCTAACTTTACCTATCCTAACTTAACTTAACCTAACTTACCTAACTTACCTACATTTACCTAACTTATCTTGCTTAACCTAACTTACCTTACCTTGCCTAACTTAACCTGCTTAACCTAACTTACATAACTTAACCTAACTTACATAACTTAACCTGCTTAACCTAACTTACATAACTTAACTAACTTAACCTAACTTACCTTACCTTACCTAACTTAACCTTCTTAACCTAACTTACATAACTTAACCTAACTTACCTAACTTACATAACTTAACCTAACTTACCTTACCTTACCTAACTTAACCTGCTTAACCTAACTTACCTTACCTTACCTAACTTAACCTGCTTAACCTAACTTACATAACCTAACTTACATAACTTAACCTGCTTAACCTAACTTACATAACTTAACTAACTTACCTAACTTAACCTAACTTACCTTACCTTACCTAACTTAACCTGCTTAACCTAACTTACCTTACCTTACCTAACTTATATAACTTATCTTACCTATCCTAACGTAACCTAACTTGCTTTACTTAACTTATTCTCACATTCCCAAACTGATGTATCCTAACTTATCTAGTCCAGCCAGACATGATCTAACTTACATAAGTATTCCTGCCTGTCTTTTGTGTTTCGTCAATCATTGTCTCATATTCATTTACTCATTTCATTAGTTAATTTCTCAAATGGTCACTTATGCATTTCAAGTGCTATTTGTTAGAGATTGGATACTTAAGCATTTCAAAGGATTTTTGTTATATATGGGCATTTACTCATTTCAAGATTTCAAGGGTTAATTTCTCAAATGGACGTTTTTGCATTTCAAGTGTTATTTGTTTAAGATTGGGTGTTTAACCATTTCAAAGGATTTTTGTTATATATGGGAATTTACTCGTTTCAAGGGCAAATTTCTCAAATGGTCATTTTTGCAGATCAAGGGTTATTTGTTAAAGTTCATCAAGTTGCTCATAAGTTGTATTTATTATGTTTGTTATCATTTATTCTTATTCCCCAACCCCTTAACCTAACCTCTTGTAATCTTAGTGTATTTAGTAGATTCTATCATATGTTCTTATTCCCCAACCCTTTAACCTAACCTTTCAGATGTAGTTTATTGTGTTTTTGACGTATTTGTTGAATATATTATCCTTTTCCTAACCTTTCAGATGTAGTTTTCTTTCTCCTTTTTGTATATTTTTACCCAAACCCACCATCCCACTTAACCTTCTTTCCTTCTTTTACTTTGTTTTCACATATAAGTTCATTCTTTATTTTAGTAATAATAAAATTACAATAGTAAAGAAACAGATCTACTAAGACTTGAAATTGAGAAAAAACAAGAGAGCAAGTGAGTGAGAGCATGAAAAGAGGAGAAAAAAGTAAGAGAGAGGGGGAGGAAGAGCATGGGAGCACTAAGACTTGAATTTGAGAAAAAGAAAAACTAAGTGAATGAGAGTGAGGGTGAGAGAATGGGAGCATTAAGACTTGAATTTGAGAAAGGAGAGAGCATTTGAGCAAATGAGGGAGAGAGAGGGGGAGGAAGAGAGAGAATAAGGGAGAGAGATAGAAAAGGAGGGTTAGAAGGAATAGGAGAATCAAAGTAAAAGAAGGAAAGAAGGTTAAGTGGGATGGTGGGTTTGGGTAAAAATATACAAAAAGGAGAAACAAAACTACATCTGAAAGGTTAGGAAAAGGATAATATATTCAACAAATACGTCAAAAACACAATAAACTACATCTGAAAGGTTAGGTTAAAGGGTTGGGGAATAAGAACATATGATAGAACCTACTAAATACACTAAGATTACAAGAGGTTAGGTTAAGGGGTTGGGGAATAAGAATAAATGATAACAAACATAATAAATACAACTTATGAGCAACTTGATGAACTTTAACAAATAACCCTTGATCTGCAAAAATGACCATTTGAGAAATTAGCCCTTGAAACGAGTAAATTCCCATATATAACAAAAATCCTTTGAAATGGTTAAACACCCAATCTTAAACAAATAACACTTGAAATGCAAAAACGTCCATTTGAGAAATTAACCCTTGAAATGAGTAAATGCCCATATATAACAAAAATCCTTTGAAATGCTTAAATATCCAATCTCAAACAAATAGCACTTGAAATGAATAAGTGACCATTTGAGAAATTAACTAATGAAATGAGTAAATGAATATGAGACAATGATTGACGAAACACAAAAGACAGGCAGGAATACTTATGTAAGTTAGATCATGTCTGGCTGGACTAGATAAGTTAGGATACATCAGTTTGGGAATGTGAGAATAAGTTAAGTAAAGCAAGTTAGGTTACGTTAGGATAGGTAAGATAAGTTATATAAGTTAGGTAAGGTAAGGTAAGTTAGGTTAAGCAGGTTAAGTTAGGTAAGGTAAGGTAAGTTAGGTTAAGTTAGGTAAGTTAGTTAAGTTATGTAAGTTAGGTTAAGCAGGTTAAGTTATGTAAGGTAAGGTAAGTTAGGTTAAGTTAGGTAAGTTAGGTTAAGTTATGTAAGTTAGGTTAAGTTATGTAAGTTAGGTTAAGCAGGTTAAGTTAGGTAAGGTAAGGTAAGTTAGGTTAAGTTAGGTAAGTTAGTTAAGTTATGTAAGTTAGGTTAAGCAGGTTATGTTATGTAAGTTAGGTTAAGTTATGTAAGTTAGGTTAAGCAGGTTAAGTTAGGCAATGTAGGTAAGTTAGGTTAAGCAGGATAAGTTAGGTAAATGTAGGTAAGTTAGGTAAGTTAGGTTAAGTTAAGTTAGGATAGGTAAAGTTAGGTTAAGCAGGTTAAGTTAGGTAATGTAGGTAAGTTAGGTTAAGCAGGATAAGTTAGGTAAGTTAAGTTAGGATAGGTAAAGTTAGGTTAAGCAGGTTAAGTTAGGTAAATGTAGGTAAGTTAGGTTAAGTAAGTTAGGTATGATAGGTAAGGTAAGTTACGTTAGGATAGGTAAAGTTAGGTTTGAACAGTGTGGTTCAGAGAACTGTTTTAGGGTAAAGCAACTAAAAAAATATGTTTTAACAAAAGTGCAGGTTTGGTATGAAAAGCTGAACTAGTTACATTTTGGAGAGAAATTTTATGACTGAAGATGTCTTAAAAAATAACATGATGGAAGAAGGAGAGTTTCTTTGATGAACGAAGGTGTCTTAGAGAACAACTTTTGGAGAACGAAGGTGAATTAGAGATCGCTTTGATGACTCTGAGAATAACTTTGGTCAACGAAGATGGATTGGAAAGTTTCTCTAATGAATGCAGGTGACTTAACGATTAACTTTTATGATTTAGAGAACATCTTTGATGTCTTAGAGAACAACATTGATGTTTTAGAGAACAATATTGATGTCTTAGAGAATAACTTTTACGTCTTAGAGAACAACTTTGAAGAGCAAGATTAACTTTAGATGTCTCTGAGAATAACTTTATAAAATAGAAATTAACTTTAATGAACAAAAGTGAGTTACAAAATAACTTTGATGACTTTGAGAACAAGTTTGATAGCTCTTAGAATAACTTTTGTGGACATGAGAATATCTTTGGATAACTCTGAGATTAACTTTGATGTCTTTGAAACAACTTTGATGAACAAGAGTGAGTTAGAGATTACCTTTGTTAATTCCGAGATCAACTTTGATGAACAAAGTGAGTTAGAGATTACATTTGATAACTCTAAGATTAACTTTAGATACCTCTGAGACAAACTTTTATAACATAGAAATTAACTTTAATGACCAAAAGTGAGTTAGAGAATACCTTTTGATGACTCCGAGAATAACTTTGATGAACAAAGATGTTTTGGAAAGTTTCTCTGAAGAACGAAGGTGACTCTGAGAATAACTTTGTTAGCTCTTTGAATAACTTTGATGACTTTGAGAATGTCTTTGAGAACATGAGTAGTATTTTGTTAGCTCAGAGAATAACTTTTTGACGACATAGAGAATAACTTTTTATGTCTTAGAGAAGAACATTGATGGCTTAGAGAGAATATCTTTGATGAACGGAAAGTTACTTAGAGAATAACATTTCATGACTGAGAATAACTTTTATGAATGAAGATGTCTGAGATTAACTTTGATAGCTCAGAATAATTTTTGTGGACATGAGAATATCTTTGGATAACTCTGAGAATAACTTTGATGTCTTTGAAACAACTTTGATGTACGAGAGTGAGTTAGAGATTACCTTTGTTAACTCTGAGATTAACTTTGATGAACGAGAAAATACTTTTGATGGCATCGAGAATAATTTTGATAGCTCTGAGAATAACTTTTATGCCTCTGAGATTAACTTTAATGAACGAGAAAATACTTTTTGATGACATCGAGAATAACTTTCATGTCTCTGAGATTAACTTTTATGTCTCTGAGAATAGCTTTTATGCCTCTGAGAATAACTTTGATGTCTCAAAGGATGTCTTTGAGTGCAACTTTGATGTCTTTGAGTAAATTTTGAGTGTTTGAGAGTGTCTTTTGTTATCTCGAAGAGTAACTTTGGTGTTACGGAGAGCACCTTTGACTATTTTTCTTACTTAACGACATATAATTTTAACGAAACTGCTGAAAAAGTTACATTTGACTATTTTTAGTGCTCCACAAAGTATAAATGTCAGTTAAGAACGACGATGATAGATATCTTTGACTATATTTTCTTACTTGACGAAAACATAATGGCTGTTACGAAATAATGAATATGACTTTTTCTGTTGATTGATGGATAATTTTAGTTATGAAATGACAATGAAACATGAAGAACACGGTTATTTTCTGATGACTAGGGAATAAGTTTAGTTATGAACAGTTTTGGAAAGTTTCCTTTGACAATTTTTTCTTACTTGATGAAACATAGCGGCTGTTAAGAAAGTGCTGAAAGAAGTTTCCTTTGTCAATTTTCAGCTAAGAGAAAGGTTGTTTTATTTAAGAACAGTGTTGAACGAGGCTATTTCTGACTATTTTTAGTTGACTGGATAATAAGTTTAGTTGAGAAATGACGAAAGTGACTATGTTTTAGTTGATTGGCGAAAGATTTTTTTAGTTAAGGAACGTTAAATAACATGTAAGGGGAAAAACCCAGAGAACATATGGGGAACATGGCAAAAAACATATGTAAGAAAAGTTGATGAATACAGTGAACATGCTGGGAATATGAACTTACAGAGAACATGAAAACATGATAAGGAGAATAGGGAATACAAAGAATGAACAATGGACTTGTGAAGAACATGGAGAATATGACAAAGAATGTAGAAAACATGTAAGTGAAGGTGAAAAACGAAGTGATCTTGTGAGGAACATGAACTTGTAGAGGAACATGAATATTGACAAAGAACACAAAAATATGGAAGTTAGCACGAATATTGAGTATAAAAGTTGTAAAGAGAACATGTGCTGAACATGAAAACAGAAAATATGACTAGAATTTGTAGAGAACATAATGAGACTAAGAGAAAGATTACAGAAAAAATGGAGATACTTGTGAAAATATGAACTGAATGGGACTGTGAACATTTGAAGAACATGGAGTGAACACGGATGAGAATACGAAGAACACAGTGAATATAGAGAAAATATGCAAATACAGTACGATTATTGAAGGTTTGGATAAGTTGGGGATGAGAAGGTAAGGGAGGGAAAGGGTAAGGTGAGATGAGATGAGATGGAGGAAGGTGGGAGGGGGTGAAAGATAATTACACAGGTTGGGGTTATGTGTGTACTCGGATAAGAGTTAGGCTGGAGACGGACTTGATCGAATATATTTATGTCTGATGATCTAAGGCCGAGGAAATGGAGCTTGGCTAATGTCCAGATTAATTTTACTACGTTAGAAATAAGGTGATCTTAAATCTCAGGGTGATTTAGTTAGAAAAATAAAGAACTTGTACAAAATGAACTAAGCTGGGGCACAAGAGTTGAAACTTGATAACTGAACTGGTTTTTATTTACTATGTCTGAAAATGTAGTTGGGTGTTTAAATCTCAGGGGGATTTGGACTGATAGTAATGAATTTACATGAGTGAACTTGGACAGAGGACAAGAGCTAGAGTTTTATAATTGTTTACATCATATTTACTATGTCTGAAATACAGAGGGTAAAAATTTGGGGGAAATTGATGGGTTATTTACAAAGACTTGAGGGTGGAAGAGGGTGGGGGGACGAGAGCTGGAGCTCAGTAACTGACTTGATCTTATTTTACTATGACTGAAATATGACTATTTAAAATTTAAGGGGGATTGGGCTGCTAGTAGCGAAAATGTGGTCTCTGTCAAATTTGGGTCTTTAATTGGACTCTGATTAATTTTGATCATGAACTGGACTCTGAATATTTTGGCACAAAGTAGACTCTGGCGAATTTTCGGTATAACCTGGACTCTGACGAAAATTGGGTATAAAATGGACTCTGTCAAATTTTCACAGATTACAGGACACTGATGAAATTTGCTCTCAAAGTAGACTCTGGCGAATTTCTCTTGATAATTGGACTCTGATGAAATTTGAGCTTAAAACTGTCTCTGAGTAATTTTGCTAGCAAAGTAGACTCTGGCGAATTTCTGTTGATAATTGGACTCTGATGAAATATGAGCTAAAAACTGTCTCTGACTAATTTTGCTCACAAAGTGGTCTCTATTCATTTTTAGGTATAAATGGTCTCTGACGAAATTCTGTCTATAACTGGGCTCTGTTCAATTTTCACAGATTACAGGTGAAATAGCCGTAAATGGATATAAAACTAAATGTTATGGCTAAGTTGTCTGTTTTCCTTAACAAAACATCTAAGACAATATTCTCTGAAAATGGTCTTTTTACAAATTTGGTCATAAACATATAAATAAACTTCTATGATTATTTGAAACTCTGAAAATAGTTGTAAGGAAATAGGAGGAGAGAGAGAGAGAGGGACGGTCCAGATATTATTATGGAGAAGATAAGATACGATTACCGAGGTGACCTGAAGGCCGTGTCTGGCTGACGTCTAAAGTAAACACAGGTGAGGTGACAGATTGCGAGGTAAGGGGGGAGGGAGGGGGGTGTGGTTCAATTACAGGTACACATAAACACACATAGCTTCACGTGTCTGTCGGTCTTGACAATAGTACACATGGATATGCACACAAAACAGTCCATACTCGTATGACATTATTTTTAATTATAAGAACTTTAACAACTTCTAAAAATCTGTGACTGACAAAATTCACCTGAAAACCCTGGCTCATAAACACTTTCTCCATACATAAACACAACATAAACAACATAAACACTTTGAATTTCTCCCATAAGGCCTTTAACAATTTTCTAAGTCTCGGAAATTATTTTCATCATAAGCCCTTTAACAAACTTCTAAGTCTCGGAAATTATTTTCATTATAAGAAACCTTACAAAACTTTTAAAATCTCAGAAATTATTTTCCTCATAAGAATTCCTTAATTCCAAATCTGTGACACAAAATTTACCTGTAAACCCTGGCTCACAGACACGATATTTCCCTGAAAAAAAAAAAATTACCTGTGTGGCTTACACCTCACAGGGGATCTCTGGCATGAAAAAAAAAATTACCTGTGCGGCTTACACCTCACAGGGGTTCTCTGGCCTGAAAAAAAATGACCTGTGTGGCTTACACCCTACTACTAACGTCACCACCACACACCACCTTCACCACCGTCACTATCACACTCCAGCGCCACCATCACACTCCACCGTCACCACCACACACCACCGCCGTCACCACCACACACCATCGTTATTACCACCGTAACAACCACACACCACCGTCACCACCACACACCACCGTCACCACCACACACAACCACACACCACCGACACAACCACACACCACCGACACAACCACACACCACCGACACAACCACACACCACCGTCACCACCACACACCACCGTCACCACCACCACAGACCACCGTCACCACCACACAGCACCGACACCACCACCATCACCATCACACACCACAGGCACCACCACCACACTACCGTCACCATCACACACCACCGTCACCACCACCACACCACCGTCACCACCACACACCACCGTCACCACCACATACCATTGACACCACCACCACACTACCGTCACCATCACACACCACCGTCACCACCACCACACCACCGTCACCACCACACACCACCGACACCACCACACACCACCGACACCACCACACATCACAGTCACCACCACCACACTACCGTCACCATCACACACCACCGTCACCAACACCATCACACACCACCATCACCACCACACACCACCATCATCACCACACACCACCGACACCACCACCGTCAACATCACACACCACAGTCACCACACCCACACTACCGTCACCATCACACACCACCGTCACCATCACACACCACCGTCACCACCACCACACAACTGTCACCATCACACACCACCGTCACCACCACCACACCACCGTCAATATCACACATCACCGTCACAACCACACACCACCTTCACCACCGTCACCATCACACTCCACCGTCACCACCACACACCACCGTCACCACCACACACCACCGTCACCACAACACACCACCGTCACCACAACACACCACCGTCACCACCACACACCACCGTCACCACCACACACCACCGTCACCACAACACACCACCGTCACCACAACACACCACCGTCACCACCACACACCACCGTCACCACCACACATCACCGTCACCACCACACACACCCCGTCTTCACCACACACACCCCGTCATCACCACACACCACCGTCACCACCAAACACCACCGTCACCACCAAACACTACTGTCACAACCACTCACCACCGTCATCACCACACCCCACCTTCACCATCAAACACCATCGTCACCATCACACACCACATTCACCACCATCGTCATCACCACACCCCACCTTCACCATCACACACCACCGTCACCATCACACACCACCGTCACCATCACACACCACCGTAACCATCACACACCATCGTCACCACAACACACCATCGTCATCACCACACACCACCGTCACCACCACACACCACCGACACCACCACACACCACCGACACCACCACACACCACCGACACCACCACACACCACAGACACAACCACACAAACCACCACACACCACCGTCACCACCACACACCACCGACACCACCACACACCAACAAACACCACCACACACCACCGTCACCACCACACATCACCGACACCATAACTAACTTCCGTCACCACCACACACCACCTACACCACCACACACCACCGTCACCACCACACACCACCGTCACCACCACCACAGACCACCGTCACCACGACACACCACCGTCACCACCACACACCACCGACAACACCACACACCACCGACAACACCACACACCACCGACACCACCACACACCACCGTCACCACCACACACCACAGTCACCACCACCACAATACCGTCACCATCACACACCACCGTTACCATCACACACCACCGTCACCACCACCACACCTCCGAAACCATCACACACCACCGTCACCACCACCACACCACCGTTACTATCACACATCACCATCACCAAAACACACCACCTCCACCACCGTCACCATCACACTCCACCGTCACCACCACGACACCACCTTCACCACCGTCACCATCACACTCCACCGTCACCACCACGACACCACAGTCACTATCACACTTCAACGTCACCACCACACACCACCTTCACCACCGTCACCATCACACTCCACCGTCACCACCACACACCACGGTCACCACCACAAACCACCGTCACCAACACACACCACCTTCACCACCACACTCCTCCGTCACCACCACACACCACCGTCACGGTAAAACACCACCATCACCACCACACACCACCTTCACCACCGTCACCATCACACTCCACCGTCACCATCACACACCACCATCACCAACACACACCACCGTCACCATCACACAACACCGTCACCACCACACATTACCGTCACCATCACACACAACCGTCATCACCAAACACCACCGTCACCATCACACATCACCGTCACCACTACACACTATCATCACTATCAAACACCACCGTCTCCATCACTCACTATCGCCACCATCACACACTATCGTCACCATCACACACTATCGACACCATCACACACTATCGTCACCATCACTCATCACCGTCACCACCACACACCACCGTCACGGTAACACAACATCGTCACCATCACACACCACCATCACCAACACACACCACCATCACCAACACCCACAACCGTCACCATCACACAACACCGTCACCACCAAACACCACCGTCAAGATCACACATCACCGTCACCATCACACACTATCATCACCATCAAACACCACCGTCTCCATCACACACTATCGTCACCATCACACACTATCGTCACCATCAAACACCACAGTCACCATCACACACTATCGTCACCATCACACACCACCGTCATCACCACACACCACCGTCACCACCACCACAGACCACCGTCACCACCACCACAGACCACCGTCACTACCACACACCACCGTCACCACCACACACCTCCACCACACTACCGTCACCATCACACACCACCGTCACCACCACCACACCACCGTCACTATCACACATCACCGTCACCACCACACACCACCTTCACCACCGTCACCATCACACTCCACCGTCACACACCACCGTCACCACCACACATCACCATCACCACAACACACCACCGTCACCACCACACACCACCGACACCACCACCACAGACCACCGTCACCACCACCACAGACCACCGTCACCACCACACACCACCGTCACCACCACACACCACCGTCACCAAAACACACCACCGTCACCACCACCACAGACCACCGTCACCACCACACACCACCGTCACCACCACACACCACCGTCACCACCACAGACCACCGTCACCACCACAACACCCCGCCGTCACCATACAACAGCAACCACTACACAACGGTCACCACCACACACCACCGACACCCACCACACACCACCGATAGCACCACACACCACCGTCACCACCACACAACACCGTCACCACCACACACCACCGTCACCACCACCACACTACCGTCACCATCACACACCACCGTCACTATCACACATCACCGTCACCACCACACACCACCGTCACCACCACACACCACCGTCTCCACCACACACCACCTTCACCACCACACACCACCGACACCACCACACACCACCGACACCACCACACACCACCGTCACCATCAAACTCCACAGTCACCATCACACACTACCATCACCAACACACAAAACCGTCACCATTATACACCACCGTCACCACCACACACCACCGTCACCACCACACACTACCGTCACCACCACACACCGCTGTCGCCATTATACACCACCGTCACCACCACACACCAAAGTCACCACCACACACCATCGTCACCACCACCGTCATCACCATCAAACACCACCGTCACCATCACACACTATCGTCACCATCACACACTATCGTCTCCATCTCACACTATCTTCACCATCACACACAATCGTCACCATCACACACCACCACACACCACCGTCACCAACACACACTACCGACACCACCACACACCACCGTCACCACCACACACCACCGTCAGCACCACCACAGACCACCGTCACCACCACCACACCCCACCGTCACCACCACCACACAACAGCAATCACTTCACAGCGGCCACAACCACACACCACCGTCACCACCACACACCACCGTCACCACTCACCACTGTCATCACCAAACCCCACATTCACCATCACACACCACCATCACTACCACACACCAACGTCACCACCACACACACCACCGTCACCACCACACACCACCGTCACTATTATACATCACCGTCACCACCACACACCACCGTCACCACCACACACCAATGTCACCATTATACACCACCGTCACCTCCACACACCACCATCCCCAACACACAAAACCGTCACCATACTGTAAGTAGGCAAATATTCAGCTCACCTGCATCACTGTCAATGTCACTGCCCTTATCTTCCTTTTCAGTGGAAGCTACTTCCTCACTTGCTTTTGTACCTTGTGCCTCACTTTCCTCTTTCTCTTCGGCTTTCAAATGCCGGTTAACCTTGGACAAGATCTCCACACGGGAATCACTGGCACGTATCTTGATCTCCAGGTAGGCACTAACTAAGACGAGTTCTTGTTTCCCCAGATATTTTAATCTGGCAAGACAGTCCTCCCTGTTCAGAAAGGCCTGAACATCGTTCAGATCATCGATGGTCGCTTTTTCCGCCATTGTCACTGAGATGGAGCACTAGCACTTAACACACCGCTTTCACTTTAGCACTTAACGCACTGAGCACTGTTCTACATCAATATTGCACTTTATCGCACCTTATACCGCACTTGCCAATATTGCACGTAATTACACCGGGCACCGCACTACACAATATTGCACTTAATCACAGCGAGCACCGCACTCTACAATATTGCACTGAATCACTCCAAGCACCGCACAGGACGTATAACATCCTAATAGTTACACACAGGGGGAATTATTTACAGGGATTGCGCCACTTCACCACCCGTCAAACATACTTGACAAGGGGTCGGATCCGCTGGGGATGCCAATTATGTTACGGCCCTATTGGGTCGCAACTGGGTTCTTTCTCTGATGTTTGTAGAGTTTGGGTATCCGGCCCCAAGCTAGTAGTGGCTTTCAAGGGGTGCGTTCCGTAAAGCAAGTAAATTAAAGGGGAAGGGATAAAACTGCACTTAAACTTAAATATATAATTACACCACCACCATAAATAAATATATAAATTATCACACGGGGGGGATATAAACACTATAATATACAATATGGTCTTCCTCTGAAGACTCGGAGTGTTCCACGGTGCTCAACGATGCTTAGCGCTTGGTCATATTCTTGTGGCCTCACGTTGAATCCTTCGATTCTCTCGAGTCTACCCTGGCCACAGGCCAGCCAAATCACAGTTCCACTGGGGGCACTGTCGTGGAGGCCTTCAACCATAAATCCAGCCTGTTGCTGGCAGGTTCCAATCAGTTCCGCTGGTTAGGCCACTCCACGACCGATACTAGCGTTGCGAGCCCTAAGCAGGAGCCTCGTGTGATTTCACAGATCACTCTCCTCACCACAACACCCCAGTGGCTAGTCTTCTCCACCAGTCAGCCCCGGGTACAACAATCCCTGGTTCTGCCACCTCACAGGCAGGCTAACACAACAGTGTTCATCCGGGGGGTGACTCACAGCTTCAGCAGCAAATGCGTGAAGGTTCTACGGCTGCCTTGGGTAGACTGATCCAACTTCCATTACAGCATTACAGCAGGTCGACTCTGTAATCAGACACGTCATCAGTACTGGTTACACTCTAGGGCACCTCACTCACAGGCTTAGACACAAACGCCCACCTATCCACTCGATAGATGGCGTTGCTGTCTAAGCGTCACCTCACCAGAGGTCAGCAGCGGCTGTGTTATGAGCTAATCAGGACGGGAAACCAGCCCCTGTGGCCGGTATATCCTGTCCTCACTAGATGGCGTTGTCCATTTGGAGAGGGTTTCGGGAGCTGACCCACAGATGCGCGGTCGTCACTGCTCCATGCTCGGACGCTGGGTTCGGATCCGTAACACACCATAACACACCACAGTCACCACACCCCACTTTCACCATCAAACATCATCGTCACCATCACACACCAACCTCACCAACACACTCCACCGTCACCATTATACACCACTGTCACCACCACACACCACCGTCACCACCACACACACCACTGTCACCATTATACACCACCGTCACCACCACACACCACCGTCACCAACACACACCAAAGTCACCACCATCGTCACCAACACACACCAAAGTCACCACCATCGTCATCACCACACCCCCCCTTCACAATCACACACCATCGTCCCCACAACACACACCACCGTCACCACCACACACCACCGTGTTATGGCTGTACTGGGACGCAACCGGGTTCTTCTCTGATGGTAGTAGAGTTTGGGAATCCGGCCCCAAGTTAGTAGAGGCTTTCAAGGGGTGTGTTCTGTAATGCAAGTCAAAGCTATCAAGGAAGGTACATTGAAGACAAGTATTCTAATTTATATATATATAATATATATATATATATATATATATATATATATATATATATATATATATATATATATATATATATATATATATTGTGACGGTAACACGTTGGTGTCCGGCTGTTTAAGGCTAGGGGTATGGCCTCGTCACATAGTTATAAAAAAAAAAAATAGAAAAACTGGAACTTCGTCTGTGGTAAGGTAAGGAGAAGACACACAAAACACAAGAAAATTTTAACAATGAAATTTTAATTACGTTAAATAAATCAAAACATGAAAAAAAGGGACTAACAAATTCTTATAATAAAATCAATCAATCAAAATAATAAGAATAATTAAATGACACAATGAAAAGTTACGTTAAGACAAAATAACAAGAAGTGCAATACAAAAATAAAGGGAAGGTGCTGGAATATTGGCTTTAAGCTACCACCTCTCTCAGTACACGTATTCAAAAGCTGTACGTCTAGCCGGGAGAAGTGGTAACTGTGGAAGCACAGAATATTCTGAGGTCTGAGGTCGTGGCGACCCCAGACATCAAGTAGTATGGGGGGGGGGGCGAGTGCAGTTGCAGCCAGACCGGCGACCAATCAGCGAGGAGCCGGCAGCGATCAACAGGTAGTTTGGCGGTTTGAGTCTGAACAGGTGTCTCTGGCTGCATACGTTTTGCGCTCTGGCAAACCTTGCTGGTGTTGTTGTCGTTGTTGGACATTTCTTCCATAGTAGTTTTACATAATTTCAACGACGTAATTGTGGAGGGAAGAGCAGGCTCAATCTCTTGAAGGAGATTATCGTCACAACTCTCCCCCGAAGCCTGCGGTTCTGGAAGAAGTACGTCGTTATGTGGTGGAGTAATGGATGGAGTCGCTTCTACTTCATAAACTCTGGAGAGATCATGGGCTAAGATGTTGTCAGACTCTTGGTATAGCGTGTCTCCAGGTTGAATTTCTGCAGTTAGCAAGCCCATAGTAGAAGACGTTGAGATGAGAATTGGGCGTGCTGCAGGAGGTGTAGGGTGGTGTGGTCCGTATTGATGGTGGACCGAGCACTTTTCAGGTGTGGAGTGAAGTGCTGAAGCTTCAGGATGAGGAAGAGTAGCTCCTTGCCAATTGTTCCGTAGTTCCTTGTAGCAGTAGTCGCTGACAGGTGTATTCTTCTCGCCTCGTTGCTGCATCACGACACCACCAACGTCGGTACCATTGGCGTCGACATGGAGGATGAAGGGCTTATCTGACGAGGTGAGAGTGGAATTAGAAGAGGGCAAAGGAGCACGATTATTATCCTGAAAGCATTTGGGAAGATCATTAAGGATTTCGGAATTAGAAAGCGCTGACTCCTTGTCAGTGCTTTCGGGAGGAGAAGCTGGGAAGGTCTCACTGTGGATGTAGGGTTCTGTGAAGGTAGAACAATTAGTCAGGACAGTGGGAGGAGTACCATTATATTGCTTCAGGAGGTTGACGTGGCACAGCTGGGTCTTCCGCCGCCTATCTGGAGTCTCTATTACGTAGTTGTTATTATTCCTGCACTCTTTGACGCAGTAGGGTCCTGAAAACCTGTTTTGTAAAGGTGAACCTGGGATAGGGAAGTAGGCAAGGACGAAGTCTCCCGGCTTGAATTTTCTTACTTTGCTGGTCTGGTCATAATGAGTCTTCATTCTCTCCTGGGTTTTCAATAGATTATTATGGGCAAAACGGTGGACTCTCTCTAGAATGTGTTGAAGGTTTTGAAGAAACTGGGGCACATTCTGATGCTCACTGAAGGTGGCATCTCGGAGAGAGTCTTTGAAAGCCTTAAGGGGAGTACGGCACTTACGGCCGTAGAGCATCTCATAAGGAGATACTCCTAGGGACTCATTGGGGAGACTTCTGAAAATACACATTATAAGGTCAATCTGCTTATCCCAATCCTTCGAGGTTTCACTACAAAACTTTTTCAAGAGTGCTTTGATGGTCTGATGACTACGTTCAAGAGAACCCTGTGAAGCAGGATGATAGGGGCTGGACAATACCTGTTTGATGTTGAACTCCTCCAGTGTCCTTTTGAAGAGATCACTGGTGAAGTTGGTACCACAGTCGCTTTGAATCTCCCTGGGAAATCCGTATTGAGTGAAGATCTTCAATAGATGTTTTATAAACGTAGCAGCCGTGATGTTCTTCACTGGAACTGCTATGGGAAATCTGGTGGTAGGACACAGGATGGTTAGGATGTAGGCATTACCTGAACTGGTCCGAGGTAAAGGACCAACACAGTCTATTATGAGTCTGTGGAAAGGTTCCGCAGGCACCTGTATGGGAATCAGTGGCGCTCTGGGAATGGAGATGTTCGGTTTGCCTGCCATCTGACATGTATGACACTGTTTTACGTACTGTTTGACGTTATTTACCATACCTGGCCAGTAGTAGTCTTGACGAATTCCATGGTAAGTCTTGTTGAAGCCGTAGTGGGAGAATGCTCCGTGGGCCAGTTGTAGAATAGTGGGCCGCAGGCTGGTGGGAATCACAAGTTGTTCGATGTTGGCCCAATCGTCCTCCTCCTTCAGTTTACTGGGTCTATATCTGCGGTAGAGCAAGTCGTTCTCTAGGAAGAACCCAGGAATACTGTCGGGTTGAGTCTCAGCCTGGAAAAACAATGGTGTTAAAGTAAGATCTTCCCTCTGGAACTTACGGAACTCCAACTTGGTCAGATGCGGGGGGGAGTTTCTGAGGGTCTTGAGGGACAGCGGTAGCAGTACAGTCAGCTGGCTGTGGACGTGCGGCTTGTGCACGGGTGGTCACGAGAACCGGAGGAGAAACTTCATCACTCTCTTGAACCTCTGCTGGAACATACTCTAGAATTGGGTTACTTGGCACAGAGTTACACACCTGGGGTTTGTCCATGACGATCAGGTTGGTCGGTTGCAGGTCTTCTGCCAAGTCGTTGCCTAGGAGAAGTTGCACTCCAGGCATGGGAAAAGGTTTTTCCCTGACGGCGACTTGGACTTCCCCGTTCACGTAGGGACAATCCAGGTGGACTCTGGCGAGAGGGTATGGAGTGGTAGCAGTGAGGTCAGTGATGAAGACAGTTTCTCCGGTGTAGGTGATGTTGGGCACAGCCGACTTCAAGATGATCGATTGAAGAGCCGCTGTGTCCCTCAAGATCTTCAATTTGAAACGTCCCTCCGGATTTGAATCGTTGGCAGAGACAGTTCCAGTATACAGGTGGTTACTGAAAAGAGAAAGATCATTAACATTAACACCAACATTCATCACAGGCTTACCGGACTTAGGAGGAGTTGGTTTGGGTTTTTGTTGGTCAGTGGTTCCCTTGTATTGAGACTTACCACACTTGTCTATGGTATGTCCATAGAGTCTACAATACTTGCAGTACAGTTGTGAACCAGCTTGATCGGGGCTCACCTTCTCGTAACTGTACCACGACTTCTTACTGGAGGATGGTTCGGGTGTCAGCCGGTGGATGAGGCTGTAAGTGTCAGCCGACTTAGCACACTTCAGGTAGTCGGTTTCTTCTTTATCTGCTAAGTAGAGGCGGACAGGAGGCGGCACACGCCTCAAGAATTCTTCAACAAGCATCAGGTTGACGAGTTCTGTAAAAGTAGAGACATGTGCTGCTTCCAGCCATTTCATGAAATACCTCCGTTTCGTGTTAGCAAACTCAAGGAAGGTAGTGGTACTTGCCTTCAGGTGGTCACGGAATTTCCTTCTATAACTTTCGGTGGAAAGTAGGTAGGCGTCCAACACTGCTTGTTTCAGAGTGTGGTAGTCATTTTCAGACGCCAAAGTACTGAGTGTGACTGCAGCTCTACCTGTAAGATGGACTCTGAGAAGTGTGGCCCATTGGTCGACAGGCCAACTGAGTTGATTAGCAAGAGTTTCAAAGGTGGTGAAAAACACATCAACTTCTGCTTCTACAAAGGATGGCATTAACTTACTTGCATGTGATATATTAAAACTGACGGGAAGATTGGCAGTAGCTTGCTGGCGTTGAGCGAGGTGTGAAGTTTCCAACGTGTATTCTCGTTGACGACACTCTAGAGCCAGAGTCGCTTGTTGCTTGTCATGCTCGCGTTGCATCTCCAACTCGCGTTGTTTGGTTTCAAGCTGTACGCGTTCCCGCTCCTGGAGTGTTTCAAGCTGTACTCGTTCACGTTCACGGAGTAATGCGACCTCGCGTTCTTGTTCGTCTCTCCTCAAAGCAGTTTCACGTTCTCTGAGGGTGATTTCTCGTTCTTGTTCTTCCCTTCGTATGGCAGCTGCTTCTCTTTGCTGCTCACGTTCAATCTTGGCCAGCTCAAGTTTGAGTTTCAGCGTTGCCAAGTCAGGTTTATCTGCAATATAGTAAGTTTCATGAGTTTCAGAGTCTATCTTACCTTGCTCTAAATAGTAATCCAGCAACAGGTTGTGTAGGTCATTTTTGTTGGCTTGGTAGGGAACTTCTAGTTGATACTCATGTGCAAGAGTTTGTAATTCAGTCTTCTTGGCACGACTTAAAGTCCCTATTTCACCTGCTGGATTTGTACGGAAAGCTTGGAGACGAAACATGGTGAAATTAGCAAATAAAGGTACACGAATATTCAATAGTGAATGTCAGAAACAGGACAACGTGGCAACTGGTACCTATCCTGTGAGATCTTTAACAATTAAAGTTAAGTAAAAGATGTTAAATGATTAAATTAAATCAAGGGCGCAGGAAATCTTGTACCCGGTACTCATGTAAGAGGATAAGGGCAAGAAAATCCTACTAACAAATGAAACAGAGTTTCGAAAACAAATGAAACAGTTAAATGCTTCAAAAGTAAAATTGGTAGTCCAAGGATGTAGGCATACCTTGCCAAGTCTCTATAGGACATAAAGCAAGTTTTTCCTACTGAATTTAATATGATACTTACAGAATTAGCGAACTTTTGTGCTCTGAAATGTAAGCTAATTCCCTACCGTTGTATGTATCATCATCTCTGACTGACGTGTAGGGGTGCCAGGTGTCAACTGGTGACGAGAACTGTTGCCGAGGTCCCAATTCAGCAACTAAAGTTCGAGCTAGAGGAACTATGGCCCTCTTTGTCCTCCTACAGTCAGATTGCAGAAGATTGGGTACTCTTGACCCGGGGCAGACCACAGTACCAGGGTACCAATATGATGATCTGTCAAAATGAGAAATTTTCAAGGGACAAAGATGGTAAACACGAGTAATAACACGGAGGGAGAGATGACCAATTAAGAGTATGACTGCGGCCTACAGTCACCACGTAATCCAAAGTTGTCTCACCTTCACCATATGTTACTCTCGTAATGCACAATACACCGCACCTTATAAAAAATGAAATTGAATATGAAAAATAGTAAAGCTACGTTAACAAAGTTAAATACGCTTACCATAAATTACCACTTGGCACCAGTACCTGAGTGAAGCTCCTAGGACAGGCCCCCATATAACTTGTGACGGTAACGCGTTGGTGTTCGGCTGTTTAAGGCTAGGGGTATGGCCTCGTCACATAGTTATAAAAAAAAAATAGAAGAACTGGAACTTCGTCTGTGGTAAGGTAAGGAGAAGACACACAAAACACAAGTAAATTTTAACAATGAAATTTTAATTACGTTAAATAAATCAAAACATGAAAAAAAGGGACAAACAAATTCTTATAATAAAATCAATCAATCAAAATAATAAGAATAATTAAATGACACAATGAAAAGTTGCCAACGGTTCAAATCCGGAGGGACGTTTCAAATTGAAGATCTTGAGGGACACAGCGGCTCTTCAATCGATCATCTTGAAGTCGGCTGTGCCCAACATCACCTACACCGGAGAAACTGTCTTCATCACTGACCTCACTGCTACCACTCCATACCCTCTCGCCAGAGTCCACCTGGATTGTCCCTACGTGAACGGGGAAGTCCAAGTCGCCGTCAGGGAAAAGCCTTTTCCCATGCCTGGAGTGCAACTTCTCCTAGGCAACGACTTGGCAGAAGACCTGCAACCGACCAACCTGATCGTCATGGACAAACCCCAGGTGTGTAACTCTGTGCCAATAAACCCTATTCTAGAGTATGTTCCAGCAGAGGTTCAAGAGAGTGATGAAGTTTCTCCTCCGGTTCTCGTGACCACCCGTGCACAAGCCGCACGTCCACAGCCAGCTGACTCTACTGCTACCGCTGTCCCTCAAGACCCTCAGAAACTACCCCCGCATCTGACCAAGTTGGAGTTCCGTAAGTTGCAGAGGGAAGATCTTACTTTAACACCATTGTTTTTCCAGGCTGAGACTCAACCCGACAGTATTCCTGGGTTCTTCCTAGAGAACGACTTACTCTACCGCAGATATAGACCCAGTAAACTGAAGGAGGAGGACGATTGGGCCAACATCGAACAACTTGTGATTCCCACCAGCCTGCGGCCCACTATTCTACACCTGGCCCACGGAGCATTCTCCCACTACGGCTTCAACAAGACTTACCTTGGGATTCGTCAAGACTACTACTGGCCAGGTATGGTAAATAACGTCAAACAGTACGTAAAACAGTGTCATACATGTCAGATGGCAGGCAAACCGAACATCTCCATTCCCAGAGCGCCACTGATTCCCATACAGGTGCCTGCGGAACCTTTCCACAGACTCATAATAGACTGTGTTGGTCCTTTACCTCGGACCAGTTCAGGTAACGCCTACATCCTAACCATCCTGTGTCCTACCACCAGATTTCCCATAGCAGTTCCAGTGAAGAACATCACAGCTGCTACGGTTATAAAACATCTATTGAAGATCTTCACTCAATACGGATTTCCCAGGGAGATTCAAAGCGACTGTGGTACCAACTTCACCAGTGATCTCTTCAAAAGGACACTGGAGGAGTTCAACATCAAACAGGTATTGTCCAGCCCCTATCATCCTGCTTCACAGGGTTCTCTTGAACGTAGTCATCAGACTATCAAAGCACTCTTGAAAAAGTTTTGTAGTGAAACCTCGAAGGATTGGGATAAGCAGATTGACCTTATAATGTGTATTTTCAGAAGTCTCCCCAATGAGTCCCTAGGAGTATCTCCTTATGAGATGCTCTACGGCCGTAAGTGCCGTACTCCCCTTAAGGCTTTCAAAGACTCTCTCAGAGATGCCACCTTCAGTGAGCATCAGAATGTGCCCCAGTTTCTTCAAAACCTTCAACACATTCTAGAGAGAGTCCACCGTTTTGCCCATGATAATCTATTGAAAGCCCAGGAGAGAATGAAGACTCATTACGACCAGACCAGCAAAGTAAGAAAATTCAAGCCGGGAGACTTCGTCCTTGCCTATTTCCCTATCCCAGGTTCACCTTTACAAAACAGGTTTTCAGGACCCTACCGCGTCAAAGAGTGCAGGAATAATAACAACTACGTAATAGAGACTCCAGATAGGCGGCGGAAGACCCAGCTGTGCCACGTCAACCTCCTGAAGCAATATAATGGTACTCCTCCCACTGTCCTGACTAACTATTCCACCTTCACAGAACCCTACATCCACAGTGAGACCATCCCAGCTTCTCCTCCCGAAAGCACTGACAAGGAGTCAGCGCTTTCTAATTCCAAAATCCTTAATGATCTTCCCAAATGCTTTCAGGATAATAATCGTGCTCCTTTGCCCTATTCTAATTCCACTCTCACCTCGTCAGATAAGCCCTTCATCCTCCATGTCGACGCCAGTGGTACCGACGTGGGTGGTGTCGTGATGCAGCAACGAGGCGAGAAGAATACACCTGTCAGCGACTACTGCTACAAGGAACTACGGAACAATTGGCAAGGAGCTACTCTTCCTCATCCTGAAGCTTCAGCACTTCACTCCACACCTGAAAAGTGCTCGGTCCACCATCAATACGGACCACACCACCCTACACCTCCTGCAGCACGCCCACTTCTCATCTCAACGTCTTCTACTATGGGCTTGCTACCTGCAGAAATTCGACCTGGAGACACGCTATACCAAGAGTCTGACAACATCTTAGCCCATGATCTCTCCAGAGTTTATGAAGTAGAAGCAACTCCATCTAATACTCCACCACATAACGACGTACTTCTTCCAGAACCGCAGGCTTCGGGGGAGAGTTGTGACGATAATCTCCTTCAAGAGATTGAGCCTGCTCTTCCCTCCACAATTACGTCGTTAAAACTATATAAAACTACTATGGAAGAAATGTCCAACAACGACAACAACACCAGCAAGGTTTGCCAGAGCGCAAAACGTATGCAGCCAGGGACACCTGTTCAGACTCAAACCGCCAAACTACCTGTTGATCGCTGCCGGCTCCTCGCTGATTGGTCGCCGGTCTGGCTGCAACTGCACTCGCCCCCCCCCCCCATACTACTTGATGTCTGGGGTCGCCACGACCTCAGACCTCAGAATATTCAGTGCTTCCACAGTTAACACTTCTCCCGGCTAGACGTTAGCGTATACTGAGAGAGGTGGTAGCTTAAAGCCAATATTTTAGCACCTCCCATTTATTTTGTATTGCACTTCTTGTTATTTTGTCTTAACGTAACTTTTCATTGTGTCATTTAATTATTCTTATTATTTTGATTGATTGATTTTATTATACAAATTTGTTTGTCCATTTTTTCATGTTTTGATTTATTTAACGTAATTAAAATTTCATTGTTAAAATTTACTTGTGTTTTGTGTGTCTTCTCCTTACCTTACCACAGACGAAGTTCCAGTTTTCTATTTTTTTTATAACTATGTGACGAGGCCATACCCCTAGCCTTAAACAGCCGAACACCAACGCGTTACCGTCACAATATATATATATATATATATATATATATATATATATATATATATATATATATATATATATATATATATATATATATATATATATATTCCCACCACCGTAATTTAAAGTCATTAAAGGGAATTATTACTACACAATGTACAAAGAGGTCTCCCTCTCTGAAGACGCTCAACACTCGGTGATGCTTCTTCTGGGTAGCCCTGGTCTCTGCTTCCGTGGCTCACGATGAATCCATGATAACTCTACGACGAGTCTACCCTGGCCACAGGCCAGCCAAACCACAGTCCCACTGGGTGCCCCGTCGTGATTGCCTTTAACCACAATCCAGCCTGTAGCTGGCAGATACTGGTCAGCCTCGCTGTCAGGCCACTCAACAACTAATACTAGGGTTGCGAGCCCTAGACAGGAGCCTCGTGTGACCCGCTGATCACTCTCCCCATTAAGCACCACAGTGGCTAGTCTCTTCCACTAGCCAGCCTCGGATAAGGCGATTCCCGACACTGCCACGCCTCAGGCAGGCTATTACACTCTCAACAGAGTTCGCCCGGGGATGGCTCACAGCTTCTTCAAAGCAGACTCGTGAAGAGACCTTGGCTGACTTGGGTAGACTGGTCCATCGTCCAACACAGCAGTCCCAGGTCGACTCTGCAATCAGACACATCATTAATACTGGGACGCTTCACTCACAAGCTTAGACAGTAACGTCCACCTCTTCACTCCATAGATGGCGTTCACTGTCTTAAGCATTACCTCACCAGAGGTCAGCAGCGGCTACGTCGCTAGTCGACTAGGACAGGAATCCAGCACCTGTTGCCGGCATATCCTGTCACCACTAGATGGCGTTGTCCATTTTGTGGGGTTTTCGGGAGCGGACTCACAGATGGCGTCGTCGTCACAGCTCCGTGCTCCGACGCTGGACTCGGGTCCGTAACACACCGTCACCACCACACACAACCGTCACCACCACACATCACCGTAACCACCACCCACCACCGTCACCACCACACATCACCGTCACCACCACACACCGCCGTCACTACCACACACCACCGTCACGACCACACACCATCGACACCACCAAACACCACCGACACCAACAAACACTACTATCACCATTATACACCACCGTCAGCACCACACACCACCGTCATCATCACACACCACCATCACCAACACACAAAACCCTCACCATTATACACCACCGTCACCACCACACACCACCGTCAGCACCACACTCCACCGTCACCACCACACACCACCGTCACCACCACACACCACCGTCACCATTATATACCACCGTCACCACCACACACCACCATCACCAACACACACCAAAGTCACCACCACACACCACCGTCACCACCAAACACCACAGTCACCACCACCGTCATCACCACACCCCAGCTTCACCATCAAACACCACCGTCACCATCACACACTATCGTCACCATCACACAATATCGTCACCATCACATACCACCGTCACCACCACACACCACCGACACCACCACACACCACCACACACCAACGTCACCACCACCGCACCTCTGTCACCATCACAAACCACCGTCACCACCGCCACACCACCGTCACTATCACACATCACCGTCACCAACACACTCCACC
This sequence comes from Procambarus clarkii, assembly GCF_040958095.1. Taxonomy (NCBI): domain Eukaryota; kingdom Metazoa; phylum Arthropoda; class Malacostraca; order Decapoda; family Cambaridae; genus Procambarus; species Procambarus clarkii. Next base: position 20,630,083 of record NC_091199.1, on the reverse strand, counting down.
GTCACCATCACACTCCACCGTCACCACCACACACCACCGTCATCACCACACCCCACCTTCACCATCACACACCACCGTCACTAACACACACCAACATCACCACCACACACCACCGTCACCATTATACACCACCGTCACCACCACACACCACCGTCAGCACCACACACCACCGTCACCACTACACACCACTGTCACCACCACACACCACCGTCACCATCACACACCACCGTCACCACCACACACCACCACCACACATTACCGTCACCACCAAACACCACAGTCACCACCATCGTCATCACCACACCCCACCTTCACCATCACACACCACCGTCACCACCACACACCACCGTCACCACCGTCACCATTATACACCACCGTCTCCACCACACACCACCGTCACCACCACGCACCACCACCACACACCACCGTCAGCACCACACATCACCGTCCCCACCACACACACCACCGTCACCACCAAACACCACTGTCACCACCACACACCACCGTCACCACCAAACACCACTGTCACCACCACACACCACCGTCACCATCACACACCACCGTCACCACCACACACCACCACCACACATTACCGTCACCACCAAACACCACAGTCACCACCATCGTCTTCACCACACCCCACCTTCACCATCACACACCACCAGACACCACCGTCACCACCAGACACCACCGTCACCACCGTCACCATTATACACCACCGTCTCCAACACACACCACCGTCACCACCACACACCACCACCACACACCACCGTCACCACCACACACCACCGTCCCCACCACACACCACCACCACACACCACCGTCACCACCACACATCACCGTCACCAACACACACCACCGTCACAACCACACTCTGCCGTCACCACCAAACACCACCGTCACCACCACACACCACTGTTACCACCACACACCAAACACCACAGTCACCACCACACACCACCGTCACCACCACACAAAACTATCACCATTATACACCACCGTCACCACCACACCCCACCTTCACCATCACACACCACCGTCACCACCACACACCACCGTCACCACCACACACCACCGTCACCACCAAACACCACCGACACCAACAAACACTACTGTCACCATTATACACCACCGTCACCACCACACACCCCCGTCATCATCAAACTCCACCGTCACCATCACACACCACCATCACCAACACACAAAACCGTCACCATTATTCACCACCGTCACCACCACACACCACCGTCAGCACCACACTCCACCGTCACCACCACACACCACCGTCACCACCAAACACCACAGTCACCACCACCGTCATCACCACACCCCAGGTTTACCATCAAACACCACCGTCACCATTACACACTATCGTCACTATCACACACTATCGTCACCATCACATACCACCGTCACCATCACACACCACCGACACCACCACACACCACCGACACCACCACCAAACTACTGTCACCATCACACACCACCGTCACCACCACCGCACCTCCGTCACCATCACACACCACCGTCACCACCGCCACACCACCGTCACTATCACACATCACCGTCAACACCACACACCACCCTCACCACCGTCACCAACACACTCCACCGTCACCATCACACTCCACCGTCACCACCACACACCACCGTCACTAACACACACCACCGTCATCACCACACCCCACCTTCACCATCACACACCACCATCACTACCACACACCAACGTCATCACCACACCCCAGGTTTACCATCAAACACCACCGTCACCATTACACACTATCGTCACTATCACACACTATCGTCACCATCACATACCACCGTCACCATTATACACCACCGTCACCACCACACACCACCGTCAGCACCACACACCACCGTCACCACCACACACCACCGTCACCACCACACACCACCACCACACATTACCGTCACCACCAAACACCACAGTCACCACCATCGTCATCACCACACTCCACCTTCACCATCACACACCACCGTCACCACCACACACCACCGTCACCACCACACACCACCGTCACAACCACAATCCGCCGTCACCACCAAACACCACCGTCACCACCACACACCACCGTCACCACCACACACCACCTTCACCACCACACACCACCGTCACCATTATACACCACCGACACCACCACACACCACTTTCACCACCACATACCACCGTCACCACCACACACCACCAACACCACCACACACCACCGACACCACTACCGTCACCATCACACACTACAGTCACCACCACCACACTACCGTCACCATCACACACCACTGTCATCATCACACACCACCGTCACCACCACCACACCATTGTCACCATCACACACCACCGTCATTACCACCACACCACCGTCACTATCACACATCACCGTCACCACCACACACCACCTTCACCACCGTCACCCCTCACACTCCACCATCACCAACACACACCACCGTCACCACCACACACCACCGTCAGCACCACACACCACTGTCACCACCACACACCACCGTCACCACCACTCACAACAATCACCATTATACACCACCGTCACCACCACACACCACCTTCAGCACCACACACCACCTTCAGCACCACACACCACCGTCACCATCACACACCAAACACCACAGTCACCACCAAACACCACCATCGTCATCACCACACAACACCTTCACCATCACACACCACCATCACCATCACACACCACCGTCACCATCACACACCATCGTCACCATCACACACCATCGTCACCAACACACATCACCGTCACCACCAACGTCACCACCGCCGTCACCACCACACACCATCGTCACCACAACACACCACCGACACGAACACACACCACCGACACCACCACACAACGCACACCACCGTCACCACCACACACCACCGAAACCACCACACACCACCGACACCACCAAACACCACCGTCACCACCGACACAACCACACACACCACCACACACCACCGTCACCACCACACACCAACCAACACCACCACACACCACCGTCACCACCAGACATCACCGACACTATAAATCACTTCCGTCACCACCACACACCACCTTCACCACCACACACCACAGACACCACCACCACACTACCGTCACCATCACACACCACCGACAACATCACACACCACCGTCACCACCACCACACCACCGTCACTATCACACATCACCGTCACCACCACACACCACCTTCCCCACCGTCACCACAACACCACCGTCACGGTAACACAACATCGTCACCAACACACAACATCGTCACCACCACACACCACCGTCACCATCACACAACACCGTCACCATCACACACAACAGTCATCACCAAACACCACCGTCACCATCACAAATCACCGTCACCACTACACACTATCAAACACCACCGTCGCTATCACTCACTATCGTCACCATCACACACTATCGTCACCACCACTCACCACCGTCACCACCACTCACCACCGTCAACATCACTCACAACCGCCACCACCAAACACCACCGTCACCATCACACATCACCGTCACCATCACACACCACCGTCACGACCATACACCACCGTCACAACCACACACCGCCGTCACCACTAAACACCACCGTCACCACCACTCACCACCGTCATCACCAAACCCCAACTTCACCATCACACACCACCGTCACTACCACATACAAACGCCACCATCACACACCACCGTCACCACCACACACCACCGTCTCCATTATACACCACCGTCACCACCACACACCACCGTACTCACCACACACCACCGTCACCACCACACACCACCGTCTCCATTATACACCACCGTCACCCCCACACACCACAGTACTCACCACACACCACCGTCACCACCACACACAACTATCACCATTGTGCACCACCGTCACCACCACACACCACCTTCAGGACCACACACCACCGTCACTACCAAACACCAAACACCACAGTCACCACCAACATCACCATCACCGACACCACCACACACCATCGTCACCACCACACACCACCGACACCAACACACACCACCGACACCACCACACACCACCGTCACCACCACACACCACCACCACACACAACTGTCACCAACACACATAAACGTCACCACTACACACCACCGTCACCACAGACCACCGTCACCACCCCACACCACCGACACCACCACACACCACCGACACCACCACACACCAACCAACACCACCACACACCAACCAACACCACCACACACCACTGTCACCACCATACATCACAGTCACCACCACACACCACCGTCACGACCACACACCACCGTCACAACCCCACACCACCGTCACCACCAAACACCACCGTCACCACCACACACCACCGTCATCACCACATCCCACCTTCACCATCACACACCACCGTCACACACCATCGTCTCCATTATACACCACCGTCACGACCACACACCACCGTCACAACCACACACCACCGTCACCACCACACACCACCGTCACCACCACACAACACCGTCTCCATTATACACCACCGTCACCACCACACACCACCGTCACAACCACACACCACCGTCACCACCACACACCACCGTCAGCACCACACACCACCGTCACCACCACACACCACCGTCACCACCACACACCACCGTCACCACCACACACCACCGTCACCACCACATACAAACGCCACCATCACACACCACCGTCACCATTATACACCACCGTAACCACCACACACCACTGTCACCACCACACACAACTATCACCATTATACACCACCGTCACCACCACACACCACCGTCACCACCACACACCACCGTCACCACCACACACCACCGTCAGCACCACACACCACCGTCACCACCACACACTAAACACCACAGTCACCACCACACACCACCGTCACCACCACACAAAACTATCTCCATTATACACCACCGTCACCACCACACACCAAACACCACATTAACCACCATCGTCATCACCACACCCCACCTTCGCCACCACACACCACCGTCACCACCACACACCACCACCACACACCACCGTCACCACAACTCACCACCGTCACCACCACACACCACCGTCACCACCACACACCACCGTCATCACCACACCCCACATTCACCATCACTACCACACACCAACATCACCACCACACACCACCTTCACCACCACACACCACCGTCACCATTATACACCACCGTCACCACCTCACACCACTTTCACCACTTCACACCACTTTCACCACCACATACCACCGTCAACACCACACACCACCAACACCACCACACACCACCGACACCACTACCGTCACCATCACACACTACAGTCACCACCACCACACTACCGTCACCATCACACACCACTGTCATCATCACACACCACCGTCACCACCACCACACCACTGTCACCATCACACACCACCGTCACCACCACACACCACCGTCACCACCACACAACACCGTCTCCATTATACACCACCGTCACCACCACACACCACCGTCACAACCACACACCACCGTCACCACCACACACCACCGTCAGCACCACACACCACCGTCACCACCACACACCACCGTCACCACCACACACCACCGTCAGCACCACACACCACCGTCACCACCACACACTAAACACCACAGTCACCACCACACACCACCGTCACCACCACACAAAACTATCTCCATTATACACCACCGTCACCACCACACACCAAACACCACATTAACCACCATCGTCATCACCACACCCCACCTTCGCCACCACACACCACCGTCACCACCACACACCACCACCACACACCACCGTCACCACAACTCACCACCGTCACCACCACACATCACCGTCACCACCACACACCACCGTCATCACCACACCCCACCTTCACCATCACTACCACACACCAACATCACCACCACACACCACCTTCACCACCACACACCACCGTCACCATTATACACCACCGTCACCACCTCACACCACTTTCACCACCTCACACCACTTTCACCACCACATACCACCGTCAACACCACACACCACCAACACCACCACACACCACCGACACCACTACCGTCACCATCACACACTACAGTCACCACCACCACACTACCGTCACCATCACACACCACTGTCATCATCACACACCACCGTCACCACCACCACACCACTGTCACCATCACACACCACCGTCACCACCACCACACCACCGTCACTATCACACATCACCGTCACCACCACACACCACCTTCACCACCGTCACCCTCACACTCCACCGTCAGCACCACACACCACAGTCACCACCACACACCACCGTCACCACCTCACACAACTATAACCATTATACACCACCGTCACCACCACACACCACCTTCAGCACCACACACCACTGTCACCATCACACACCAAACACCACAGTCACCACCAAACACCACATTAACCACCATCGTCATCACCACACCCCACCTTCACCATCACACACCACCATCACCATCACACACCACCGTCACCATCACACACCATCGTCACCATCACACACCATCGTCACCAACACACATCACCGTCACCACCAACGTCACCACCGCCGTCACCACCACACACCATCGTCACCACCACACACCACCGACACGAACACACACCACCGACACCACCACACAACGCACACAACCGTCACCACCACACACAACCGAAACCAACACACACCACCGACACATCCGACACAACCACACACACCACCGTCACCATCACACACCAACCAACACCACCACACACCACCGTCACCACCACACACCACCGTCAGCACCACACACCACCGTCACCACCACACACCAAACACCACAGTCACCACCACACACCACCGTCACCACCACATACAACTATCACCATTATACACCACCGTCACCACCACACACCACCTTCAGCACCACACACCACCGTCACCATCACACACAAAACACCACATTAACCACCATCGTCATCACCACACCCCACCTTCACCATCACACACCACCATCACCATCACACACCACCGTCACCATCACACACCATCGTCACCATCACACCACACCATCGTCACCAACACACATCACCGTCACCACCAACGTCACCACCGCCGTCACCACCACACACCATCGTCCCCACCACACACCACCGACACGAACACACACCACCGACACCACCACACAACGCACACCACCGTCACCACCACACACCACCGAAACCAACACACACCACCGACACAACCACACACACCACCAAACACCACCGTCACCACCGACACAACCACACACACCACCACACACCACCGTCACCATCACACACCAACCAACACCACCACACACCACCGTCACCACCACACACCACAGACACCACCACCACACTACCGTCACCGTCACACACCACCGACAACATAACACACCACCGTCACCACCACCACACCACCGTCACTATCACACATCACCGTCACCACCACACACCACCTTCACCACCGTCACCACCACACACCTCCGTCACGGTAACACAACATCGTCACCAACACACAACATCGTCACCACCACACGCCACCGTCACAATCAAACTCCACCGTCACCATCACACACCACCATCACCAACACTACCACATACAAACGCCACCATCACACACCACCGTCACCACCACACACCACCGTCTCCATTATACACCACCGTCACCACCACACACAACTATCACGATTGTACACCACCGTCACCACCACACAACTATCACCATTGTACACCACCGTCACCACCACATACGGTGGTGTGTAGTGGTGACGGTGGTGTGTGGTGGTGACGGTGGTGTGTGATGAAGGCTCATCACACACCACCGTCACCACCACACACCACCGTCTCCATTATACACCACCGTCACCACCGTCACCACCACACACAACTATCACGATTATACACCACCGTCACCACCACACACAACTATCACCATTGTACACCACCGTCACCACTACACACCACCGTACTCACCACACACCACCGTCACCACCACACACAAATATCACCATTGTACACCACCGTCACCACCACACACCACCGTACTCACCATGTTATCTATCGTTCGTTACGGCTCGTGACCCTACAGCAGCCAAACTTTAATTACGTCTATGGATACGAGACAACTGCTGTTCTCAATAGCGAATCACCAGTATAACCCCTTGATAAGTAATGAGCACAATAATAAATCTTCCTTAGGACTGAAGAATAGAGACAAAATCTTATATATATATATATATATTAAATAAATCTCAATAGCAAACAGATGATTATATGGTCACAATATATCACATTAAAAATATCACTGTATCTTCCAGACATTAAATTAATATTATTATATGTATGGCTATGACAGAACAAAAATGTATAACTTAACTCCAACAAGATGTTATCTCTCTGGTTCCGGATCAGCTACTGAATAACATAACGCGAGAGTCAAAACACATTGCCTTGCCCCGCGAACAAATTGCCAAAGTTACAATATTTATTATTTCAACAATGGAGCAATACATTGTGACAAGAGTAATCTTAAACTAACTTAATGAATAATAAATACATATTGATATACACAAATAAGGTACTTATTTCTTTACATAGTAATTAAAATATGCATACAGAAGGGAATAATGGCATGCACACCCAGCAACGGACGGTCCCACGACAATTTGCCAGATACAGTTCACTCAATTATTATTCACCTCTGTTACCCACATATGATCACATATAAATCATTAGTTCCCGTGGGAAAACTGAGCACACAAAGAAATAAAACAATCATTCCCACGATACGTTGGGCCTAACGCCAACACTGTAACATGAATGTACGTTTGCATAGAACATATAAGTATATCAATATACATGCTTGTAATTTACACACAATTATAAATGTACATATTAATTTATTTACTTACGTATCTTATAGGGGTACGTAACACACCACACTCCACCGTCACCACCACACACAACTATCACCATTATACACCACCGTCACCACCACACACCACCTTCAGCACCACACACCACCGTCACTACCAAACACCAAACATCACAGTCACCATCAAACACCACATTAACCACCATCGTCATCACCACACCCCACCTTCACCATCACACACCACCATCACCATCACACACCACCGTCACCATCACACACCACCGTCACCATCACACACCATCGTCATCAACACACATCACCGTCACCACCAACGTCACCATCACCGTCACCACCACACACCATCGTCACCACCACACACCACCGACACCAACACACACCAACTGTGTGGTGCTGAAGACGCCAAAATTATGAGAAGGATTAAGACAGAGGAGGACAGCTTGAGGCTTCAAGAAGACCTGGACAAGCTGCAGGAATGGTCGAACAAATGGATGTTAGAGTTTAACCCAAGCAAATGTAATGTAATGAAGATAGGAGTAGGAAGCAGGAGACCAGATACAAGGTATCACTTGGGAGATGAAATACTTCAAGAGTCAGAGAGAGAGAAAGACCTGGGGGTTGATATCACGCCAGACCTGTCCCCTGAAGCTCATATCAAGAGGATAACATCAGCAGCATATGCCAGGTTGGCTAACATAAGAACGGCCTTTAGAAACTTGTGTAAGGAATCTTTCAGAACATTATATACCACATATGTCAGAACAATCCTGGAGTATGCGGCTCCAGCATGGAGTCCATATCTAGTCAAGCATAAGAGTAAACTGGAAACGGTTCAAAGGTTTACCACCAGACTAGTACCCGAGCTGAGAGGTATGAGCTACGAGGAGAGACTACGGGAATTAAACCTCACTTCGTTGGAAGACAGAAGAGTTAGGGGGGACATGATCACCACATTCAAGATTCTCAAGGGAATCGACAGGGTTGATAAAGAAAGGCTATTTAACACAAGGGGCACACGCACTAGGGGACACAGGTGGAAACTGAGTGCCCAAATGAGCCACAGAGATATTAGAAAGAACTTTTTTAGTGTCAGAGTGGTTGACAAATGGAATGCATTAGGAAGCAATGTGGTGGAGGCTGACTCCATACACAGTTTCAAGTGTAGATATGATAGAGCCCAATAGGCTCAGGAACCTGTACACCTGTTGATTGACGGTTGAGAGGCGGGACCAAAGAGCCAGAGCTCAACCCCCGCAAGCACAACTAGGTGAGTACAACTAGGTGAGTACACCACCGACACCACCACACAACGCACACTACCGTCACCACCACACACCACCGACACCACCACACACCACCGTCACCACCGACACAACCACACACAACACCACACACAACTGTCACCACCACACACCACCGTCACCACCGTCACCACAGACCACCGTCACCACCCCACACCACCGACACCACCACACACCACCGACACCACCACACACCAACCAACACCACCACACACCAACCAACACCACCACACACCAACCAACACCACCACACACCACCTTCACCACCATACATCACCGTCACCACCACACACCACCGTCACGACCACACACCACCGTCACAACCCCACACCGCCGTCACCACCAAACACCACCGTCACGACCACACACCACCGTCACGACCACACACCACCGTCACAACCACTCACCGCCGTCACCACCAAACACCACCGTCACCACCACACACCACCGTCATCACCACATCCCTCCTTCACCATCACACACCACCGTCACTACCACATACCAACGCCACCACCACACACCACCGTCTCCATTATACACCACCGTCACGACCACACACCACCGTCACAACCACACACAACCGTCACCACCACACACCACCATCACCACCACACACCACCGTCTCCATTAAACACCACCGTCACGACCACACACCACCGTCACAACCACACACCACCGTCACCACCACACACCATTGTCACCACCACACACCAAACACCACAGTCACCACCACACACCACCGTCACCACCACACACAGCTATCACCATTATACACCACCGTCACCACTACACACCACCTTCAGCACCACACACCACCGTCACCACCACACACCAAACACCACAATCTCCACCAAACACCACATTAACCACCATCGTCATCACCACACCCCACCTTCACCATCACACACCACCGTCACCATCACACACCACCGTCACCATCACACACCATCGTCACCAACACACATCACCGTCACCACCACCGTCACCACCACACACCATCGTCACCACCACACACCACCGACACCAACACACACCACCGACACCACCACACAACGCACACCACTGTCACCACCACACACCACAGTCACCACCACACACCACCGTCAACACACACCACCGTCACCACCACACACCACCGACACCACCACACACCACCGACACCACCACACACCAACCAACACCACCACACACCAACCAACACCACCACACACCAACCACCACACACCACCGTCGCCACCACACATCACCGACACTATAACTCACTTCCGTCACCAACACACACCACCTACACCACCACACACCACCGTCACCACCACACACCACCGTCACCACCACCACAGAACACCGTCACCACCACCACAGACCACCGTTACCACCACACACCACCGTTACCACCACACACCACCGTCACCACCACACACCACAGACACCACCACCACACTACCGTCACCATCACACACCACCGTTAAAATCACACACCACCGTCACCACACCACCGACAACATCACACACCACCGTCACCACCACCACACCACTGTCACTATCACACATCACCGTCACCACCACACACCACCTTCACCACCGTCACCATCACACTCCACCGTCACCACCACGACACCACCGTTACTATCACACTTCAACATCACCACCACACACCACCTTCACCACCGTCACCATCACACTCCACCGTCATCATCACACTATACCGTCACCACCACACACCACCGTCACCACCACACACCCCTTTCACCACCATACACCACCTTCACCACCGTCACCACCACACACTACCGTCACGGTAACACAACATCGTCACCATCACACAACATCGTCACTACCACACGCCACCGTCACCATCACACTCCACCGTCACCATCAAACTCCACCGTCACCATCACATACCACCATCACCAACACACACCACCGTCACCATCACACAACACCGTCACCACCACACATTACCGTCACCATCACACACAACCGTCATCACCAAACACCACTGTCACCATCACAAATCACCGTCACCACTACACACTATCATCACTATCAAACACCACCGTCGCCATCACTCACTATCGTCACCATCACACACTATCGTCACTATCACACACTATCGTCACCATAACACACTATCGTCACCACCACTCACCACCGTCAACATCACACACAACTGTCACCACCAAACACCACCGTCACGATCACACATCACCGTCACCATCACACACTATCATCACCATCAAACACCACCGTCTCCATCACATACTATCGTCACCATCACACACTATCGTCACCATCACACACTATCGTCACCATCACACACTAACGTCACCACCACACACTATCGTCACCACCACACACTACCGCCACCACCACACACCAACGTCACCACCAAACACCACCGTCATCACCACACACCACCGTCACCACCACCACAGACCACCGTCACCACCACCACAAACCACCGTCACCACCACCACACACCACATTCACCACCACACACCACAGTCATCACCACCACACTACCGTCACCACCATACACCACCGTCATCACCACACACCACCGTCATCACCACACACCACCGTCACTCCCACACACCACCATCACTACCACACACCAACGTCACCACCACATACCACCGTCACCACCACACACTACCGTCACCACCACACACCACCGTCACCACTACACACCTCCGTCACCATTATACACCACCGTCACCATCACACACCACCGTCACCACCACACACCATTGTCACCTTTATACACCACCGTCACCACCACACACCACCGTCAGCACCACACACCACCGTCACCATCAAACTCCACCGTCACCATCACACACCACCATCACCATCACACACCACCATCACCAACACACAAAACCGTCACTATTATACACCACCGTCAGCACCACACACCACCGTCACCACCACACACCACCGTCACCATTATACACCACCGTCACCATTATACACCACCGTCACCATCACACATCACCGTCACCACCACACACCATCGTCACCACCACACACCACCGACACCAACACACACCACCGACACCACCACATAACGCACACCACCACACACCACTGACACCACCACACACCACTGACACCACTAAACACCACCGTCACCACCACACATCACCGTCACCACCACACATCACCGACACCACCAAACACCACCGACACAACCACACACCACCGTCACCACCACACACCAACCAACACCACCACACACCACCGTCACCACCACACACCAACCAACACCACCACACATCACCGACACTATAAATCACTTCCGTCACCACCACACACCACCGTCACCACCACACACCACAGACACCACCACCACACAACCGTCACCATCACACACCACCACACACCACCGTCAGCACCACACACCACAGACACCACCACCACACTACCGTCACCATCACACACCACCCACAACATCACACACTACCGTCATCACCACCACACCACCGTCACTATCACACATCACCGTCACCACCACACACCACCTTCACCACCGTCATCACCACACACCACCGTCACGGTAACACAACATCGTCACCAACACACAACATCGTCACCACCACACGCCACCGTCACCATCACACTCCACCGTCTCCATCAAACTCCACCGTCACCATCACACACCACCATCACCAACACACATTACCGTCACCATCACACACAACCGTCATCACCAAACACCACCGTCACCATCACAAATCACCGTCACCACTACACACTATCAAACACCACCGTTGCCATCACTCACTATCGTCACCATCACACACTATCGTCACTATCACACACTATCGTCACCATCACACACTATCGTCACCACCACTCACCACCGTCACCACCACTCACCACCGTCAACATCACACACAACCGTCATCACCAAACACCACCGTCACCATCACAAATCACCGTCACCACTACACACTATCAAACACCACCGTTGCCATCACTCACTATCGTCACCATCACACACTATCGTCACTATCACACACTATCGTCACCACCACACACTATCGTCACCACCACTCACCACCGTCACCACCACTCACCACCGTCAACATCACACACAACTGTCAACACCAAACACCACCGTCACCATCACATATCACCGTCACCATCACACACCACCGTCACGACCACACACCACCGTCACAACAACACACCGCCGTCACAACCAAACACCACCGTCACCACCACACACCACCGTCATCACCACACCCCACGTTCACCATCACACACCACCGTCACTACCACATACCAACGCCACCATCACCACCACACACAACTATCACCATTGTACACCACCGTCACCACCACACTCCACCGTCATCACCACACACCACCGCGTCACCCCTCACACAACTATCACCATTATACACCACAGTCACCACCACACACCACCTTCAGCACCACACACCACCGTCACTACCAAACACCAAACACCACAGTCACCATCAAACACCACATTAACCACCATCGTCATCACCACACCCCACCTTCACCATCACACACCACCGTCACCATCACACACCACCGTCACCATCACACACCACCGTCACCATCACACACCACCGTCACCATCACACACCATCGTCACCAACACACATCACCGTCACCACCAACGTCACCATCACCATCACCACCACACACCATCGTCACCATCACCGTCACCACCACACACCATCGTCACCACCACACACCACCGACACCAACACACACCACCGACACCACCACACAACGCACACCACCGTCACCACCACACACCACCGACAGCACCACACACCACCGTCACCACCACACACCACCGTCACCACCGACACAACCACACACACACCACCACACACCACCGTCACCACCACACACCACCACCACACACCACCACCACACACCACCACCACACACCACTGTCACCACCACACACCACCGTCAGCACCACACACCACCGTCACCACAGACCACCGTCACCACCCCACACCACCGACACCACCACACACCACCGACACCACCACACATCACCGTCACCACCACACACCACCGTCACCACCACACACCACTGTCATCACCACATCCCACCTTCACCATCACACACCACCGTCACTACCACATACCAACGCCACCATCACACACCACCGTCATCACCACACACCACCGTCTCTATTATACACCACCGTCACCACCACACACCACCGTCACCACCACACACAACTATCACCATTACACACCACAGTCACCACCACACACCAAACACCACAGTCACCACCACACACCTCCGTCACCACCACACACAGCTATCACCATTATACACCACCGTCACCACCACACACCACCTTCAGCACCACACACCACCGTCACCACCAAACACCAAACACCACAGTCACCATCAAACACCACATTAACCACAGTCGTCATCACCACACCCCACCTTCACCATCACACACCACCGTCACCATCACACACCACCGTCACCATCACACACCACCGTCACCATCACACACCATCGTCACCAACACACATCACCGTCACCACCAACGTCACCATCACCGTCACCACCACACACCATCGTCACCACCACACACCACCGACACCAAAACACACCACCGACACCACCACACAACGCACACCACCGTCACCACCACACACCACCGACACCACCACACACCACCGACACCACCACACACCACCGTCACCACCACACACCACCGTCATCACCGACACAACCACACACACCACCACACACCACCGTCACCACCACACACCACCACCACACACCACTGTCACCACCACACACCACCGTCACCACCACACACCACCGTCACCACAGACCACGGTCACCACCCCACACCACCGACACCACCACACACCACCGACACCACCACACACCAACCAACACCACCACACACCAACCAACACCACCACACACCACCGTTACCACCACACATCACCGTCACCACCACACACCACCGTCACGACCACACACCACCGTCACAACCACACACCGCCGTCACCACCAAACACCACCGTCACCACCACACACCACTGTCACCACCACACACAACTATCACCATTACACACCACCGTCACCACCACACACCAAACACCACAGTCACCACCACACACCTCCGTCACCACCACACACAGCTATCATCATTATACACCACCGTCACCACCACACACCACCTTCAGCACCACACACCACCGTCACCACCACACACCAAACACCACACTCACCACCAAACACCACATTAACCACCATCGTCATCACCACACCCCACCTTCACCATCACACACCACCGTCACCATCACACACCATCATCACCAACACACATCACCGTCACCATCACACACCATCGTCACCACCACACACCACCGACACCAACACACACCACCGACACCATCACATAACGCACACCACCAACACCACCACACACCACCGACACCACCACACACCACCGTCTCCACCGACACAACCACACACACCACCGTCACCACCACACACCACCGACACCACCACACACCACTGTCACCACCACTCACCAACGTCACCACCACACACCACCTTCAGCACCACACACCACCGTCACTACCAAACACCAAACATCACAGTCACCATCAAACACCACATTAACCACCATCGTCATCACCACACCCCACCTTCACCATCACACACCACCATCACCATCACACACCACCGTCACCATCACACACCACCGTCACCATCACACACCATCTTCATCAACACACATCACCGTCACCACCAACGTCACCATCACCGTCACCACCACACACCATCGTCACCACCACACACCACCGACACCAACACACACCAACTGTGTGGTGCTGAAGACGCCAAAATTATGAGAAGGATTAAGACAGAGGAGGACAGCTTGAGGCTTCAAGAAGACCTGGACAAGCTGCAGGAATGGTCGAACAAATGGATGTTAGAGTTTAACCCAAGCAAATGTAATGTAATGAAGATAGGAGTAGGAAGCAGGAGACCAGATACAAGGTATCACTTGGGAGATGAAATACTTCAAGAGTCAGAGAGAGAGAAAGACCTGGGGGTTGATAAAACGCCAGACCTGTCCCCTGAAGCTCATATCAAGAGGATAACATCAGCAGCATATGCCAGGTTGGCTAACATAAGAACGGCCTTTAGAAACTTGTGTAAGGAATCTTTCAGAACATTATATACCACATATGTCAGAACAATCCTGGAGTATGCGGCTCCAGCATGGAGTCCATATCTATTCAAGCATAAGAGTAAACTGGAAACGGTTCAAAGGTTTACCACCAGACTAGTACCAGAGCTGAGAGGTATGAGCTACGAGGAGAGACTACGGGAATTAAACCTCACTTCGTTGGAAGACAGAAGAGTTAGGGGGGACATGATCACCACATTCAAGATTCTCAAGGGAATCGACAGGGTTGATAAAGAAAGGCTATTTAACACAAGGGGCACACGCACTAGGGGACACAGGTGGAAACTGAGTGCCCAAATGAGCCACAGAGATATTAGAAAGAACTTTTTTAGTGTCAGAGTGGTTGACAAATGGAATGCATTAGGAAGCAATGTGGTGGAGGCTGACTCCATACACAGTTTCAAGTGTAGATATGATAGAGCCCAATAGGCTCAGGAACCTGTACACCTGTTGATTGACGGTTGAGAGGCGGGACCAAAGAGCCAGAGCTCAACCCCCGCAAGCACAACTTGGTGAGTACAACTAGGTGAGTACACCACCGACACCACCACACAACGCACACTACCGTCACCACCACACACCACCGACACCACCACACACCACCGTCACCACCGACACAACCACACACAACACCACACACAACTGTCACCACCACACACCACCGTCACCACCGTCACCACAGACCACCGTCACCACCCCACACCACCGACACCACCACACACCACCGACACCACCACACACCAACCAACACCACCACACACCAACCAACACCACCACACACCAACCAACACCACCACACACCACCTTCACCACCATACATCACCGTCACCACCACACACCACCGTCACGACCACACACCACCGTCACAACCCCACACCGCCGTCACCACCAAACACCACCGTCACGACCACACACCACCGTCACGACCACACACCACCGTCACAACCACTCACCGCCGTCACCACCAAACACCACCGTCACCACCACACACCACCGTCATCACCACATCCCACCTTCACCATCACACACCACCGTCACTACCACATACCAACGCCACCACCACACACCACCGTCTCCATTATACACCACCGTCACGACCACACACCACCGTCACAACCACACACAACCGTCACCACCACACACCACCGTCTCCATTAAACACCACCGTCACGACCACACACCACCGTCACAACCACACACCACCGTCACCACCACACACCATTGTCACCACCACACACCAAACACCACAGTCACCACCACACACCACCGTCACCACCACACACAGCTATCACCATTATACACCACCGTCACCACTACACACCACCTTCAGCACCACACACCACCGTCACCACCACACACCAAACACCACAATCTCCACCAAACACCACATTAACCACCATCGTCATCACCACACCCCACCTTCACCATCACACACCACCGTCACCATCACACACCACCGTCACCATCACACACCATCGTCACCAACACACATCACCGTCACCACCACCGTCACCACCACACACCATCGTCACCACCACACACCACCGACACCAACACACACCACCGACACCACCACACAACGCACACCACTGTCACCACCACACACCACAGTCACCACCACACACCACCGTCAACACACACCACCGTCACCACCACACACCACCGACACCACCACACACCACCGACACAACCACACACCAACCAACACCACCCCACACCAACCAACACCACCACACACCAACCACCACACACCACCGTCGCCACCACACATCACCGACACTATAACTCACTTCCGTCACCAACACACACCACCGTCACCACCACACACCACCGTCACCACCACCACAGAACACCGTCACCACCACCACAGACCACCGTTACCACCACACACCACCGTTACCACCACACACCACCGTCACCACCACACACCACAGACACCACCACCACACTACCGTCACCATCACACACCACCGTTAAAATCACACACCACCGTCACCACACCACCGACAACATCACACACCACCGTCACCACCACCACACCACTGTCACTATCACACATCACCGTCACCACCACACACCACCTTCACCACCGTCACCATCACACTCCACCGTCACCACCACGACACCACCGTTACTATCACACTTCAACATCACCACCACACACCACCTTCACCACCGTTACCATCACACTCCACCGTCACCATCACACTATACCGTCACCACCACACACCACCGTCACCACCACACACCCCTTTCACCACCATACACCACCTTCACCACCGTCACCACCACACACTACCGTCACGGTAACACAACATCGTCACCATCACACAACATCGTCACTACCACACGCCACCGTCACCATCACACTCCACCGTCACCATCAAACTCCACCGTCACCATCACATACCACCATCACCAACACACACCACCGTCACCATCACACAACACCGTCACCACCACACATTACCGTCACCATCACACACAACCGTCATCACCAAACACCACTGTCACCATCACAAATCACAGTCACCACTACACACTATCATCACTATCAAACACCACCGTCGCCATCACTCACTATCGTCACCATCACACACTATCGTCACTATCACACACACTATCGTCACCATAACACACTATCGTCACCACCACTCACCACCGTCAACATCACACACAACTGTCACCACCAAACACCACCGTCAAGATCACACATCACCGTCACCATCACACACTATCATCACCATCAAACACCACCGTCTCCATCACATACTATCGTCACCATCACACACTATCGTCACCATCACACACTATCGTCACCATCACACACTAACGTCACCACCACACACTATCGTCACCACCACACACTACCGCCACCACCACACACCAACGTCACCACCAAACACCACCGTCATCACCACACACCACCGTCACCACCATCACAGACCACCGTCACCACCACACACTACCGTCACCACCACAAACCACCGTCACCACCACCACACACCACATTCACCACCACACACCACAGTCATCACCACCACACTACCGTCACCACCATACACCACCGTCATCACCACACACCACCGTCATCACCACACACCACCGTCACTATCACACACCACCATCACTACCACACACCAACGTCACCACCACATACCACCGTCACCACCACACACTACCGTCACCACCACACACCACCGTCACCACTACACACCTCCGTCACCATTATACACCACCGTCACCATCACACACCACCGTCACCACCACACACCATTGTCACCTTTATACACCACCGTCACCACCACACACCTCCGTCAGCACCACACACCACCGTCACCATCAAACTCCACCGTCACCATCACACACCACCATCACCATCACACACCACCATCACCAACACACAAAACCGTCACTATTATACACCACCGTCAGCACCACACACCACCGTCACCACCACACACCACCGTCACCATTATACACCACCGTCACCATTATACACCACCGTCACCATCACACATCACCGTCACCACCTCACACCATCGTCACCACCACACACCACCGACACCAACACACACCACCGACACCACCACATAACGCACACCACCGTCACCACCACACACCACTGACACCACCACACACCACTGACACCACTAAACACCACCGTCACCACCACACATCACCGTCACCACCACACATCACCGACACCACCAAACACCACCGACACAACCACACACACCACCACACACCACCGTCACCACCACACACCAACCAACACCACCACACACCACCGTCACCACCACACATCACCGACACTATAAATCACTTCCGTTACCACCACACACCACAGACACCACCACCACACTACCGTCACCATCACACACCACCATCACCAACACACACCACAGTCACCATCACACAACACCGTCACGACCACACATTACCGTCACCATCACACACAACCGTCATCACCAAACACCACCGTCACCATCACAAATCACCGTCACCACTACACACTATCAAACACCACCGTTGCCATCACTCACTATCGTCACCATCACACACTATCGTCACTATCACACACTATCGTCACCATCACACACTATCGTCACCACCACTCACCGCCGTCACCACCACTCACCACCGTCAACATCACACACAACCGTCATCACCAAACACCACCGTCACCATCACAAATCACCGTCACCACTACACACTATCAAATACCACCGTTGCCATCACTCACTATCGTCACCATCACACACTATCGTCACTATCACACACTATCGTCACCACCACACACTATCGTCACCACCACTCACCACCGTCACCACCACTCACCACCGTCAACATCACACACAACTGTCAACACCAAACACCACCGTCACCATCACATATCACCGTCACCATCACACACCACCGTCACGACCACACACCACCGTCACAACAACACACCGCCGTCACAACCAAACACCACCGTCACCACCACACACCACCGTCATCACCACACCCCACGTTCACCATCACACACCACCGTCACTACCACATACCAACGCCACCATCACCACCACACACAACTATCACCATTGTACACCACCGTCACCACCACATTCCACCGTCATCACCACACACCACCGCGTCACCCCTCACACAACTATCACCATTATACACCACAGTCACCACCACACACCACCTTCAGCACCACACACCACCGTCACTACCAAACACCAAACACCACAGTCAACATCAAACACCACATTAACCACCATCGTCATCACCACACCCCACCTTCACCATCACACACCACCGTCACCATCACACACCACCGTCACCATCACACACCACCGTCACCATCACACACCATCGTCACCAACACACATCACCGTCACCACCAACGTCACCATCACCATCACCACCACACACCATCGTCACCATCACCGTCACCACCACACACCATCGTCACCACCACACACCACCGACACCAACACACACCA
Organism: Procambarus clarkii; assembly: GCF_040958095.1. Taxonomy (NCBI): domain Eukaryota; kingdom Metazoa; phylum Arthropoda; class Malacostraca; order Decapoda; family Cambaridae; genus Procambarus; species Procambarus clarkii. The sequence goes on along the minus strand of NC_091199.1, from coordinate 20,607,657 downwards.
CCGACACCACCACACAACGCACACCACCGTCACCACCACACACCACCGACACCACCACACACCACCGTCACCACCACACACCACCGTCACCACCGACACAACCACACACACACCACCACACACCACCGTCACCACCACACACCACCACCACACACCACCACCACACACCACCACCACACACCACTGTCACCACCACACACCACCGTCAGCACCACACACCACCATCACTACATCCCACCTTCACCATCACACACCACCGTCACTACCACATACCAACGCCACCATCACACACCACCGTCATCACCACACACCACAGTCTCTATACACCACCGTCACCACCACACACCACCGTCACCACCACACACAACTATCACCATTACACACCACTGTCACCACCACACACCAAACACCACAGTCACCACCACACACCAAACACCACAGTCACCACCACACACCTCCGTCACCACCACACACAGCTATCACCATTATACACCACCGTCACCACCACACACCACCTTCAGCACCACACACCACCGTCACCACCAAACACCAAACACCACAGTCACCATCAAACACCACATTAACCACAGTCGTCATCACCACACCCCACCTTCACCATCACACACCACCGTCACCATCACACACCACCGTCACCATCACACACCACCGTCACCATCACACACCATCGTCACCAACACACATCACCGTCACCACCAACGTCACCATCACCGTCACCACCACACACCATCGTCACCATCACCGTCACCACCACACACCATCGTCACCACCACACACCACCGACACCAAAACACACCACCGACACCACCACACAACGCACACCACCGTCACCACCACACACCACCGACACCACCACACACCACCGACACGACCACACACCACCGTCACCACCACACACCACCGTCATCACCGACACAACCACACACACCACCACACACCACCGTAACACCACCACACACCACCACCACACACCACTGTCACCACCACACACCACCGTCACCACCACACACCACCGTCACCACAGACCACGGTCACCACCCCACACCACCGACACCACCACACACCACCGACACCACCACACACCAACCAACACCACCACACACCAACCAACACCACCACACACCACCGTTACCACCACACATCACCGTCACCACCACACACCACCGTCACGACCACACACCACCGTCACAACCACACACCGCCGTCACCACCAAACACCACCGTCACCACCACACACCACTGTCATCACCACATCCCACCTTCACCATCACACACCACCGTCACCACCACACACCACCGTCTCTATTATACACCACCGTCACCACCACACACCACCGTCACCACCACACACAACTATCACCATTACACACCACCGTCACCACCACACACCAAACACCACAGTCACCACCACACACCAAACACCACAGTCACCACCACACACCTCCGTCACCACCACACACAGCTATCATCATTATACACCACCGTCACCACCACACACCACCTTCAGCACCACACACCACCGTCACCACCACACAGCAAACACCACACTCACCACCAAACACCACATTAACCACCATCGTCATCACCACACCCCACCTTCACCATCACACACCACCGTCACCATCACACACCATCATCACCAACACACATCACCGTCACCATCACACACCATCGTCACCACCACACACCACCGACACCAACACACACCACCGACACCATCACATAACGCACACCACCAACACCACCGACACCACCACACACCACCGTCTCCACCGACACAACCACACACACCACCGTCACCACCACACACCACCGACACCACCACACACCACTGTCACCACCACTCACCAACGTCACCACCACACACCACCGTCACCACACACCTCCGTCACCACCCCACACCACCGACACCACCACACACCACCGACACCACCACACACCAACCAACACCACCACACACCAACAAACACCACCACACACCACCGTCACCACCACCACAGACCATCGTCACCACCACCACAGACCACCGTCACCACCACACCCCACCGTTACCACCACACACCACCGTCACCACCACACACCACCGTCACCACCACACACCACAGACACCACCACCACACTACCGTCACCATCACACACCACCGTTACCATCACACACCACCGTCACCACACCACCGACAACATCACACACCACCGTCACCACCACGGCATCACCGTCACTATCACACATCACCGTCACCAAAACACACGACCTTCACCACCGTCACCACCACACACCACCGTCACCACCACACACCACCTTCACCACCATACAAGACCTTCACCACCGTCACCACCACACACCACCGTCACGGTAACACAAAATCGTCACCATCACACAACATCGCCACCACCACACGCCACCGTCACCATCACACTCCACCGTCACCATCAAACTCCACCGTCACCATCACACACCACCATCACCAACACACACCACCGTCACCATCACACAACACCGTCACCACAACACATTACCGTCACCATCACACACAACCATCATCACCAAACACCACTGTCAACATCACAAATCATCGTCACCACTACACACTATCATCACTATCAAACACCACCGTCGCCATCACTCACTATCGTCACCATCACACACTATCGTCACTATCACACACTATCGTTACCATAACACTCTATCGTCACCACCACATACCACCGTCAACATCACACACAACCGTCACCACCAAACACCACCGTCACCATCACACATCACCGTCACCATCACACACTATCATCACCATCAAACACCACCGTCTCCATCACACACTATCGTCACCATCACACACTATCGTCACCATCACACACTATCGTCACCATCACACACTATCGTCACCACCACACACTATCGTCACCACCACACACCACCGTCACCACCACACACCGCCGTCACCACCAAACACCACCGTCATCATCACACACCATCGTCACCACCACTACAGACCACCGTCACCACCACACACCACCGTCACCACCACACACCACCGTAAGCACCACCACACACCACCGTCACCATCACACAACACCGTCACAACCTCACATTACCGTCACCATCAGACACAACCGTCATCACCAAACACCACCGTCACCATCACAAATCACCGTCACCACTACACACTATCAAACACCACCGTCGCCATCACTAACTATCGTCACCATCACACACGATCGTCACCATCACACACTATCGTCACCATCACACACTATCGTCACCACCACTCACCACTGTCACCACCACTCACCACCGTCAACATCACACACAACCGTCACCACCACACACAACTATCACCATTGTACACCACCGTCACCACCACACACCACCGTCATCACCACATACCACCGTCACCACCACACACAACTATCACCATTATACAGCACCCTCACCACCACACACCACCTTCAGCAAAACACACCACCGTCACCACCAAACACCAAACACCACAGTCACCATCAAACACCACATTAACCACCATCGTCATCACCACACCCCACCTTCACCATCACACACCACCGTCACCATCACACACCACCGTCACCATCACACACCACCGTCACCATCGCACACCATCGTCACCAACACACATCACCGTCACCACCAACGTCACCATCACCATCACCACCACACACCATCGTCACCATCACCGTCACCACCACACACCATCGTCACCACCACACACCACCGACACCAGCACACACCACCGACACCACCACACAACGCACACCACCGTCACCACCACACACCACCGACACCACCACACACCACCGTCACCACCACACACCACCGTCACCACCGACACAACCACACACACACCACCACACACCACCGTCACCACCACACACCACCACCACACACCACCACCACACACCACCACCACACACCACTGTCACCACCACACACCACCGTCAGCACCACACACCACCATCACTACATCCCACCTTCACCATCACACACCACCGTCACTACCACATACCAACGCCACCATCACACACCACCGTCATCACCACACACCACAGTCTCTATACACCACCGTCACCACCACACACCACCGTCACCACCACACACAACTATCACCATTACACACCACTGTCACCACCACACACCAAACACCACAGTCACCACCACACACCAAACACCACAGTCACCACCACACACCTCCGTCACCACCACACACAGCTATCACCATTATACACCACCGTCACCACCACACACCACCTTCAGCACCACACACCACCGTCACCACCAAACACCAAACACCACAGTCACCATCAAACACCACATTAACCACAGTCGTCATCACCACACCCCACCTTCACCATCACACACCACCGTCACCATCACACACCACCGTCACCATCACACACCACCGTCACCATCACACACCATCGTCACCAACACACATCACCGTCACCACCAACGTCACCATCACCGTCACCACCACACACCATCGTCACCATCACCGTCACCACCACACACCATCGTCACCACCACACACCACCGACACCAAAACACACCACCGACACCACCACACAACGCACACCACCGTCACCACCACACACCACCGACACCACCACACACCACCGACACGACCACACACCACCGTCACCACCACACACCACCGTCATCACCGACACAACCACACACACCACCACACACCACCGTAACACCACCACACACCACCACCACACACCACTGTCACCACCACACACCACCGTCACCACCACACACCACCGTCACCACAGACCACGGTCACCACCCCACACCACCGACACCACCACACACCACCGACACCACCACACACCAACCAACACCACCACACACCAACCAACACCACCACACACCACCGTTACCACCACACATCACCGTCACCACCACACACCACCGTCACGACCACACACCACCGTCACAACCACACACCGCCGTCACCACCAAACACCACCGTCACCACCACACACCACTGTCATCACCACATCCCACCTTCACCATCACACACCACCGTCACCACCACACACCACCGTCTCTATTATACACCACCGTCACCACCACACACCACCGTCACCACCACACACAACTATCACCATTACACACCACCGTCACCACCACACACCAAACACCACAGTCACCACCACACACCAAACACCACAGTCACCACCACACACCTCCGTCACCACCACACACAGCTATCATCATTATACACCACCGTCACCACCACACACCACCTTCAGCACCACACACCACCGTCACCACCACACAGCAAACACCACACTCACCACCAAACACCACATTAACCACCATCGTCATCACCACACCCCACCTTCACCATCACACACCACCGTCACCATCACACACCATCATCACCAACACACATCACCGTCACCATCACACACCATCGTCACCACCACACACCACCGACACCAACACACACCACCGACACCATCACATAACGCACACCACCAACACCACCGACACCACCACACACCACCGTCTCCACCGACACAACCACACACACCACCGTCACCACCACACACCACCGACACCACCACACACCACTGTCACCACCACTCACCAACGTCACCACCACACACCACCGTCACCACACACCTCCGTCACCACCCCACACCACCGACACCACCACACACCACCGACACCACCACACACCAACCAACACCACCACACACCAACAAACACCACCACACACCACCGTCACCACCACCACAGACCATCGTCACCACCACCACAGACCACCGTCACCACCACACCCCACCGTTACCACCACACACCACCGTCACCACCACACACCACCGTCACCACCACACACCACAGACACCACCACCACACTACCGTCACCATCACACACCACCGTTACCATCACACACCACCGTCACCACACCACCGACAACATCACACACCACCGTCACCACCACGGCATCACCGTCACTATCACACATCACCGTCACCAAAACACACGACCTTCACCACCGTCACCACCACACACCACCGTCACCACCACACACCACCTTCACCACCATACAAGACCTTCACCACCGTCACCACCACACACCACCGTCACGGTAACACAAAATCGTCACCATCACACAACATCGCCACCACCACACGCCACCGTCACCATCACACTCCACCGTCACCATCAAACTCCACCGTCACCATCACACACCACCATCACCAACACACACCACCGTCACCATCACACAACACCGTCACCACAACACATTACCGTCACCATCACACACAACCATCATCACCAAACACCACTGTCAACATCACAAATCATCGTCACCACTACACACTATCATCACTATCAAACACCACCGTCGCCATCACTCACTATCGTCACCATCACACACTATCGTCACTATCACACACTATCGTTACCATAACACTCTATCGTCACCACCACATACCACCGTCAACATCACACACAACCGTCACCACCAAACACCACCGTCACCATCACACATCACCGTCACCATCACACACTATCATCACCATCAAACACCACCGTCTCCATCACACACTATCGTCACCATCACACACTATCGTCACCATCACACACTATCGTCACCATCACACACTATCGTCACCACCACACACTATCGTCACCACCACACACCACCGTCACCACCACACACCGCCGTCACCACCAAACACCACCGTCATCATCACACACCATCGTCACCACCACTACAGACCACCGTCACCACCACACACCACCGTCACCACCACACACCACCGTAAGCACCACCACACACCACCGTCACCATCACACAACACCGTCACAACCTCACATTACCGTCACCATCAGACACAACCGTCATCACCAAACACCACCGTCACCATCACAAATCACCGTCACCACTACACACTATCAAACACCACCGTCGCCATCACTAACTATCGTCACCATCACACACGATCGTCACCATCACACACTATCGTCACCATCACACACTATCGTCACCACCACTCACCACTGTCACCACCACTCACCACCGTCAACATCACACACAACCGTCACCACCACACACAACTATCACCATTGTACACCACCGTCACCACCACACACCACCGTCATCACCACATACCACCGTCACCACCACACACAACTATCACCATTATACAGCACCCTCACCACCACACACCACCTTCAGCAAAACACACCACCGTCACCACCAAACACCAAACACCACAGTCACCATCAAACACCACATTAACCACCATCGTCATCACCACACCCCACCTTCACCATCACACACCACCGTCACCATCACACACCACCGTCACCATCACACACCACCGTCACCATCACACACCATCGTCACCAACACACACCACCGACACCACCACGCAAAGCACACCACCGTCACCACCACACACCACCGACACCACAACACATCACCGTCACCACCGACACAACCACACACACCACCGTCACGACCACACACCACCGTCACCACAGACCACCGTCACCACCCCACACCACCGACACCACCACACACCACCGACACCACCACACACCACCGACACCACCACACACCAACCAACACCACCACACACCAACAAACACCACCACACACCACCGTTACCACCACACATCACCGTCACCACCACACACCACCGTCACGATCACACACCACCGTCACAACCACACACCGCCGTCACCACCAAACACCACCGTCACCACCACACACCACCGTCATCACCACATCCCACCTTCACCATCACACACCACCGTCACTACCACATACCAACGCCACCACCCCACACCACCGTCACCACCACACACCACCGTCATTGATACCAAAATGAAAAACGTAGCTCGAGAATTGATGTTAGGAGCGTGAAAAGATTATACACTTTTTTTGTGTTTACGCTTGAGCGCCCAGAACGCCGCACGCACAACCCGCTTTATTTTCAGCAAGTGCCGCGAGCACTAAAGTGTTAAACAAACACTCTACCCGTCGAGCATTCAATGAATATATCCCATTAATCCCTGTACTTCCAGACCGCTGTTTTTCTCTTTATTAGTTTCTACTACTACTACTTTAGTAGTAGTAATTAGTTTTATTTATTAGTTAAATTAACTGCAATCGTTAATTTACATTATCGACTACTATCACTCAAAGATGGTAAACTCTGATTTACAATGTCCCAAGTGCTAAGAGAACTGTAATCACTCGTGATTATGTTTAGAGCAATTAATTACTATCCTCAAGATCAATAGTTAAACAATTAAATACGCAACCTTTCACACAGCTCAGCAATTTACATTAAGGTATGAATTCCGTCTGAGCCTTCCATACTCAGACCAATTCAGGTGATTAAGGACGCTAATCACCACATTTACGTTATTCTAAAATGACGTTACTCTTCCTACGAGTCAATCAAGTGCCGGTAATTCCGGACGTATAAATAACGACGATACGTTAATGGAACAATGGAGCCTTCGTGTGAGTCGATCAAACATGAATCGAAGTTAATTACTTTGACTTCCTGAAACACGTCAATTACCTGGCCCACTGACCGTTAATTACGACAGACAATACTCAAATTTCTTATCTGGCTCATGGCTAGGCTACCCTGAGACTACCGTAGCTGTTTGCAGGAAAATAATTAACCCAAACGTATTCTACGTTACTCAAATTGTCAAAGAATAAATTCTCTTAAAGCAATGGGTGTTCCCTAGGTTACGTTACATTAATTGCCTCGCAATCACCTCATTGAATACTGGACATCGATGTCCTACCAGAAAAACAGGAGAATATAAAACCCAAGTACTCGTCTTCAGCCGAGTTCACCCATGACAATAATAATCACACTAACAAATCACAGTGATTTACGTTACAATCCAGTTGCAATGACAATAATGCAGAACACTAGTAAATAACCTTCAGATCATGAACCCTCAAGAACACGGCCCCCACAATGACTTACTGAACTGCAATCACAAACGGTGATCGATCCACACTAGCAACAATCACCATCAATGACAACCCTTTTGCAATAACACACACGGCAATGTGCACTAAATCAAACTATATTAGTACACTGCCCAACACTTACTGTTGCAAATGACCCCAGTGCTCTAATTACCACTTAAAACACTGGTTCATACGTTGCAATCACCACAGTAAATAACAGACAATAACACTGGGCTTCGTGACACTACGATCATATATATATATAAATATATATATAATTACTGCTGACACATGTAGCCTACAGCTATCAAAAGGTTAATGGAACAATAAGAAGAACACAACTCCTTAAATCACTTGGGTGAGTGATTTATTACGCGACGCTTGAACGCATTTCCCTAATAACTTATTACATTTTCAAAGACTTTAGCTTACACACACAACTGTAGTAGGCCAACTATAAAATAAAAAAAACGGCCAACCTACTCATGAAAAACTCTCCAGACAAAAAGCAAAATGCCTTGAAAGAGACCAACGTCGTCTATGCCTTCAAATGCCCACTTGGGGGCTGTAAGCCCCAAAGAACTCAGTATATAGGCAAGACAACAACGTCTCTTTCCAGGCGATTAACAATGCATAAGCAACAGGGCTCCATAAAGGAACACATAATCTCCTCTCACAACCAGACCATCACCAGAAAAGTCTTAACAGACAACACAGAAATCATCGATAAGTACAGCGATAGCAGGTAGGTCGACATCTGCGAGGCACTACACATCAAAAAGTCAACACCAGCAATCAACAGCCAATTAATGCACAACTATATTCTACCCACTTCAAGACTCCGAACTAATATAGAAGCATCAAGAGGAACTATGTGCCAATAGGCCCTCTGCAGTTACTTCCATTCTTATGCTCTCATATCCATCTAATACCCATTGTTTCGTGTTCTGTCTTCCATTTGTCACAAATTTGTTCACCTCATCCAAAACTGTTGTACCATATAACCTCACCCAAGTGCGAGTACATATAAGACGGATAAGCTGTTTAGTGTTAGAATAAGTAAAACTGTTTAGTGTTTTCAGGTTACAGTTGTGTGTGTAAACTAAAGTCATTGAAAATGTAATAAGTTATTACAAAACACGTTCAAGTGTCGCGTCAGACTAGAAATAAAAATGAATTTTGGATATTTGATTTTTCAATTACCATCGACAGTAAAAAGAAACATAACAAAATATTGAGAAAATTCATGTTAGAATTATTAATCTCACTTTTTCGGTCATATTTAACAACATATGTTTACAAGAAACACTGCTACCAAAATATACTAATATATATATATATATATATATATATATATATATATATATATATATATATATATATATATATATATATATATATATATATATATGTCGTACCTAATAGCCAGAACGCACTTCTCAGCCTACTATTCAAGGCCCGATTTGCCTAATAAGCCAAGTTTTCATGAATTAATGTTTTTTCGTCTACCTAACCTACCTAACCTAACCTAACCTAGCTTTTTTTGGCTACCTAACCTAACCTTACCTATAAATATAGGTTAGGTTAGGTTAGGTAGGGTTGGTTAGGTTCGGTCATATATCTACGTTAATTTTAACTCCAATAAAAAAAAATTGACCTCATACATAGAGAAAAGGGTTGCTTTATCATTTCATAAGAAAAAAATTATAGTAAATATATTAATTCAGGAAAACTTGGCTTATTAGGCAAATCGGGCCTTGAATAGTAGGCTGAGAAGTGAGTTCTGGCTACTAGGTACGACATATATATATATATATATATATATATATATATATATATATATGTCGTACCTAGTAGCCAGAACTCACTCCTCAGCCTACTATGCATGGCCCGATTTGCCTAATAAGCCTAGTTTTCATGAATTAATGTTTTTTCGACAACCTAACCTACCTAACCTAACCTAACCTAACGTTTTCGGCTACCTAACCTAACCTAACCTATAAAGATAGGTTAGGTTAGGTTAGGTAGGGTTGGTTAGATTCGGTCATATATCTACGTTAATTTTAACTCCAATGAAAAAAATTGACCTCATACATAATGAAATGGGTAGCTTTATCATTTCATAAGAAAAAAATTAGAGAAAATATATTAATTCAGTAAAACTTGGCTTATTAGGCAAATCAGGCCTCGCATAGTAGGCTGAGAAGTGAGTTCTGGCTACTAGGTACGACATATATATATATATTATATATAATATGACATATTGCAACACTCAACCGTGGCCAGGATGGACCTCCCAGCAACGCCTCCCTTCAGTACATGTTGTACCTCACCACACGAGGGGGGGGGGGGAGGGTTTCAGGGGTGGGAGCTACGAATGGTTAGATGGTTGTTCGTAGACCGAAAATGGGATAGTTGTTAGTTTATGAGGGTAGGGAATTGTGGGGTGGTTGTTAGTGGAACTAGGGTGGAGGTGGTTGAGGTAGTGTAGATGGCGGGTGGTGGTAGTTGGTGAAGAGAGAGCGGTGGAAGGTGGGGTGGTAGTTGGTGGAGAGTGGTGGATGGTGGGGTGGTAGTTGGTGGAGAGAGAATGGTGGATGATCGGGTGGTAGTTGGTGGAGAGAGAATGGGGGATGGCGGGGGGGGGGTAGTTAGTGGAGAGAGAATGGTGGATGGTGGGGTGGTAGTTGGTGGAGGAAGAGTGGTGGATGGTCGGGTGGTAGTTGGTGGAGAGAGTGGTGGATGGTGGGGTGGTAGTTGGTGAAGAGAGAGTGGGGGATGGTGGGGTGGTAGTTGGGGGAGAGAGAGTGGTGGATGTTGGGGTGGTAGTTGGTGAAGAGTGGTGGATGTTGGGGTGGTAGTTGGTGGAGAGTGTGGAGGATGGTGAGGGGGGGGGGGGTTAGTTAGTGGAGAGAGAGTGGGGCATGGTGGGGTGGTAGATGGTGAAGAGAGTGTGGTGGATGGTGGAGAGTGGTGGATGGTGGGGTGGTAGTTGGTGGAGAGAGAGTGGTGGATGGTCGGGTGGTAGTTGGTGGAGAGAGAATGGTGAATGGTGGGGGGGGGGTAGTTGGTGGAGAGAGAGAGTAGTGGTTGGTGGTGTGGTAGTTGGTGAAGAGAGCGTTGTGGATGGTGGGGGAAGTAGTTTGAGGAGAGAGAGTGGTGGATGGTGAGGTGGTAGTTGGTGGAGAGAGTGGTGGATTGTGGGGGGTAGATTGTGGAGAGAGAGTGGTGGATGGTGGTGGGGGTAGTTGGTGGAGAGAGAGTGATGGATTGGTAGAGGTAGTTGGTGGAGAGAAAGTGGTTGATGGTGGGGTGTGGTAGTTGGTGGAGAAAAAGTGTTGGATTGTGTAAAGATAATTGGTGGGAAATTGGTGGATTGCGGGTGGTAGTTAGTGGAGAGAGAGTAGGGGATGGTGAGGTGGTAGTTGGAGGAGAGAGAATGGTGGATGGTGGGTTGGTAGTTGGTGGAGAGAGTAGTGGATTGTAAGGGGTAGTTGGTGGAGAGAGAGTGTTGGATGGTGGTGGGCGTAGTTGGTGGAGAGTGAGTGGTGAATGCTGGTGAGGGACTAGTTGGTGGAGAGAGTGGTGGATTGTGTGTGGGGGGGGGGTAGTAGTTGGTGGAGAAAAATTGGTTGATGGTGGGGTGATATTGGGGGGGGGTGGTAGTTGGTGGCGAGAGAGGGGGGGGGATGTTGGGGTGGTAGTTGGTGGATAGAGAGTGGTGGATAGTATGGGTATGTTGGTGGATAGAGAGTTGTGGATGGTGGGGTGGGTAGTTGATGGATAGAAAGTCGTTGATGGCGGGAGGGGGGGGGTGTTGGCGGAGAGAGAGTAGTTGATTATGTAGAAGGGGGGGGGGTAGTTGGTGGGGAGAGAGTGTGGTGGATGGTGGGGGGGAGTAGTTGATATAGAGAGAGATTGATGGATGGTGGAGCGGTGTATTTAATGGAGAGATAGTGGTGGATGGTGAGGTGGTAATTTGGGGAGAGAGAGTGAGGGGATGGTGGGGTGGTAGTTGGTGGAGAGAGTGGTGGATTGTGGGGGGTATTGGTGGAGAGAGAGTGGTGGATGGTGGTGGGGTTAGTTGGTAGAGAAAGAGTGGTGGATGGTGGTGGGGGAGTAGTTGGTGGAGAGAGTGGTGGATTGTGGGGGGTATTGGTGGAGAGAGAGTGGTGGATGGTGGTGGGGTTAGTTGGTAGAGAAAGAGTGGTGAATGGTGGTGGGGGAGTAGTTGGTGGAGAGAGTGGAGGATGGTGGGGAGGGAGGGTTGGTAGTTGGTGGAGAAAAAGTTGTTAATTTTTTTTTATTTTTACATGCAAGCATGCCAGGGAAATACAATAAAACAAGTGAAATATAACAAAACAAAACAAGAAACCGCCGGCCAGAAGGACCAACAGCCCAGTACAACAATTATCAAAACATGAGAAGGCAACAACGTATACATGAAACACACACATCAAGACACAAAACATGAGAAGGCAACAACGTATACATGAAACACACACATCAAGACACAAAACATGAGAAGGCAACAAGGTATACATGAAACACACACATCAAGACACAAAACATGAGAAGGCAACAACGTATACATGAAACACACACATCAAGACACAAAACATGAGAAGGCAACAACGTATACATGAAACACACACATCAAGACACAAAACAAAAAACAAGTACAAACAGGCAAACAATGCAAGCAAAACAATAAAACATAGTAAGGTTATCTTGAGGTTATCTTGAGATGATTTCGGGGCTTTTTAGTGTCCCCGCCGCCTGGTCCTCGACCAGGCCTCCACCCCCAGGAAGCAGCCCGTGACAGCTGACTAACACCCAGGTACCTATTTTACTGCTAGGTAACAGGGGCATAGGGTGAAAGAAACTCTGCCCATTATTTCTCGCCGGCGCCTGGGATCGAACCCAGGACCACAGGATCACAAGTCCAGCGTGCTGTCCGCTCGGCAGACCGGCTCCCAGTAACATTACAAAACATTATAACATTTTAGAACAAAAAATCACCGGCCTGAAGGACCAACAAACAAAGTACATCAGCATGAACAACATGAAATACAACAAAAAAGCACAGCAGACAACAAACAAGCACAACACGTAAAGCATAAATAGGACACACAGTGGAAAATAATAACACAAAAACAAACACATGAATAAAAACACTCACACTAAACCACCTGTCTCGTCCCAAACAAAGGGAGAGGCACGGGCATAAACTACAAGAGGGCAATCAAACAGCCAGAAGGGCATACAGTACAAAAGGAAGCACAGAAACAGGAAATCAGCGGACATACTTGCCCGGAAACATGTCCCGAGGGAACCGTACATTAAACGCTTCCCAAAGCAACCACATCCAGGAGCCTGGACCATCCACCGGGGACGCCATTTCATCCGGCACCTGGGCAACAAACACCCGTAAACATGGGACCCAGACGGTATCACACCTGAGGTGAGTGATCGCCACACGCACCCACACCATGGGACTCGCCCCATCATGAAAGTCCCTCGGGTCCTCGAATCTCTGCAATTCTCTGCAAATTATCTCTGCAATCCGCGACCAATGACCCGGCGGCATCACGGACCCCAGCAACACGTCCTCCAGACCCCCAGTGCACACCCCAATAGGAGGGACCCGGACAGAGGGTACCACTACAGGGTCACCAACTTCCACAGACCCACTACCGGACGACTGCCAGGAACCCAATCGACGCGCATCCTTCCTTAAGGTCATCACCAGGCCACGCCCATCACCAGTATCCCCACCATCCCTGGCAACGGAAGCCACCACACCCCACCGCGTAGAGGCTCCCGGCGGAGAAGGAACAGAAGGCACACCCGCGACACGGTCACCATCACCAGCAGGCACATATACCTCCACCTCCACTAACCATGGAGCCACTGACGCATCCGGATCCACACCGTCGACACCCGAAGACCCACAGTCATTGAATTCCCCAACATCGGCCCAGGCAGACGACGAATGCCTAGAACGTTTGGGCTCCGGCCGGAGATCATAAGAGCCGGAAGCGGACTCAGAAACACGGCCACCACCAGCCGGACGAACAGACGCTCGACGCAGAACGGCAGCAGCCTCTACTACAGGGGGAACCAGGCCACACACAGCAGGAGGCACCGCAGCAACCCCAGCACCCAGCACAGCCGGGACCCGAGGGGAGGATGCAGGGCCAGGCGCAGCAGCCGAAGACGAGTAAGAAGATGACGACGCCTCACAGGGAGCACCAGGAAGGCCCACGGAAGCAGCAGGGACAGTGACATGAGCAGGACAAACATCCGATGGCACTGCAACATCCGGAGGAGGGCCTGCGACAACTGGAGGAATGTCGGGCGACGCTGGGGGAGCCTCATCAGCTAATGGAACGTCCACCTCCTCACCCCCGGAGTCCTGCTCCAGAGGGAGCGGCGAGAAATCCTCTTCACGGAACAAATTTACGGGAGCAACCGGATCAGCAGTGCACCCGGCAGCCTGATGCCCCAACATGCCACACCGGAAACAAGTGCGGGGTTGTCGGGCATAAAAGACCCACACGTAGTACCCTAAAAGCCAGACAGAGGATGGAATGTCCAACCTCAGTCGCATCCCGAGGATACGAATGTTGGTCTTCACACCCGAATATTTCCCAGAAGACAGCGAGTTCACCCGCACACTGACGACGGGGCCATACCTCTGGAAGAAACGCCGGAGGAGGGTCTCGGGAAACTCCATGGGGGCGCCATGGACACTTATATGTCACCGCACCACTTCAGTCCGAAATGGCCACAGACCTGTTGCCGTCCTGCAGCTGCAAAGTACGCCAATCGTACCGTCGGAGAAAGTCACGGTACACCGCCTCACCCACAAAGTTGATGACCACACTGCGAGCAGTGACCAGCTCGACACTGTAGACGTCCATGACCGGGACCTTGAGCATGTCACTCAAGACCAAATCCACGAGAGGGTAACCCGCACGGCCAGTAAACTCCAAACCTATGGAGTTTACCCTCACGACAGGGGGAAGATGGCCGCCCATCGCAAAAGCGTCACGTCCACACCACCAGGAACAGCAGGGATGGTAGAGACACCCACACCCCCTTCCGGCAAAAACGGC
Source organism: Procambarus clarkii (assembly GCF_040958095.1). Lineage (NCBI taxonomy): Eukaryota > Metazoa > Arthropoda > Malacostraca > Decapoda > Cambaridae > Procambarus > Procambarus clarkii. The sequence continues at coordinate 20,591,533 of NC_091199.1, read as the reverse complement.
AACCACCCCAAACTACCGGAGAGGACAGGCGACACGTCCTCACTCCACGACAGCTCAGGTTGGACTCAGTAGAGAAAAAGTGGTTGATGGTGGGGTGGTTGTTGGTGGAGAGTGGTGGATGGTGAGGTGGTAGTTGGTGGAGAGAGAGTGGAGAATGGTGGGGTGATAGTTGTTGTAGAGAGAGTGGTGGATGGTGGGGTAGTAGTTGGTTTAAAGAGAGTGGTGGATGGGGGCGGGGTAGTTGATGGAGAGAGAGTGGTGGATGGTGGGGGGAGGGTAGTTAGTTAAGAGAGTGTGTGGTATGTTGGGGGGGGGGGGTTGTTGGAGGAGAGAGAGTGGTGATGGTGGGGTGGTAGTTAGCTGAGAGAGAATGGTGGATGTTGGGGGGTAATTGGTGGAGAGAGAGTGGTGGATGGTGGGGTAGTACTTGGTGGAGAGAGAATGGTGGATGGTGGGGTGGTAGCTGAAGGAAAGAGTGGTGGATTGGGAAGGTAGTTGGTGGAGAGAGAGTGGTGGATGGGGTGGTGGTAGTTAGTGGAGAGATAGTGGTGGATTGTGGGGGGTAGTTGGTAAAGAGAGAGTGGTTGTTGGTTGGGTGTGGTAGTTGGTGGAGAAAGAGTGATGGATTGCAAGGGGGTAGTTGGTGGTGAGTAATGGACTGTGGGTGGTAGTTGGTGGATGGTGAGGTGGAAGTTGGTGGAGAGAGAGTAGTGGATGGTGGGGTAGTAGTTTGTGGAGAAAGAATGGTGGATGGTGGGGTGGAAGTTGGCGGAGAGAGGGGGGTGTTGGGGGTAGTTGGTGGAGAGAGAGTGGTGAATGGTGGGGGGGGGGGGGTAGTTAGTGGAAAGAGAGTGGGGGGGGTGTTGGTGGGATAGTTGGATGAGAGAGAGTGGAGGATGGTTGGGTGGTAGTTGGTGGAGAGAGAGTGGATGATGGTGGGGTGGTAGTTGGTGGAGAGAGAGTGGGGGATGGTGGGGTGGAAGTTGGCGGAGAGAGAGAGAGAGAGGGGGATGGTGGGGTGGTAGTTGGTGGCGAGAGAGTGGTGGATTGTGGGTGGTAGTTGGTGGAGAGAGAGTGGTTGATGGTGTGGTAGTAGTTGGTGGCAAGAGAGTGGTGGATGGTGGGGGGGGGGGGGGTAGCTAAGTGAGAGAGAGAGAGAGAGAGAGTGGTGGATGGTGGGGGGGGGGGGTAGCTAAGTGAGAGAGAGTGGTGGATGGTAGAGGGGGGTAGTTAATGGAGAGTGAATGGTGGATGGTGGGTGGGAAGTTGGCGGAAAGAGACTGGTGGTATGTGGGGTGGTAGTTAGTGGAGAGAGAGTGGAGGGATAGTTGGTGAGGAGAGAGTGGTGGATGGTGACGGGGGGTAGTAAGTATGGAGAGAGTTTGGTAGATGGTGGGGTAGATGGAGGGAAGAGAGTGTGGTGAATGGTGGGGGTAGTACTTGGTGGATAGAAAGTGGTGGATAGTAGAGGGCATTGGTGGAGAGAGAGTTGTGGATGGTGGAGGGGGGGGTAGTTGGAGGAGAGAGAATGGGGGATGTTTGGGTATATATGGTGGAGAGAGAAAGGTTGATGGTGGGGTGTAGTTGATGGAGAGATAGTTATGGATGATGGGGGGGGGGTAGTAGGTAGAGAGAGAGTGGTGGATGTTGGGGTAGTAGTTGGTGAAGAGAGAGTGGTGGATGTTGGGGTAGTAGTTGGTGGAGAGAGTGTGGTGGATGGTGGTATGGTTAGTTTGTAGAGAAAGGGTGGTGAATGTTGGGGGGGGGGGTAGTTGGTGGAGAGAAAGTGGAGGATGGTGGTCGGGGTGTAGTTGGTAGAGAGAGTGGTGGATGGTGGGGGGTAGTTGTTGGAGAAAAAGTGGTTGATGGTGGGGTGGTAGTTGGATGGAGAGAGAGTGGTGGATGGTGAGGTGGTAGTAGGTGGAGAGAGTGGTGTATGGTGGGGTGGTAGTTGGTTTTGAGCGAGTGATGGATGGGGGGCGGGGTAGTTGGTGGAGAGAGAGTGGTTGATGGTGGGATGGTAGTTGGTGGAGAGTGGTGGATGATGGGGTGGGGGGAAGGTAGTTAGTTGAGAGAGAGTGGGGGATGTTTGGGGGATAGTTGGTTGAGAGTGTTTGATGTGGGGTGGTAGTTGGAGGATACAGTGGTGGTTTGCAGTGGGGAGTTGGTGGAGAGAAAGTGGTGGATGGTGGTGCGGCTTGGGGAGTAGAAGAACTCCCTGAACCCCATCAACCAGGTATCAACCAGGAGGAGAAAGAGTTGTGGATGGTGGGTGGGGGGGTGGGGTAGTTTGTGGGGAGAGAGTGTGGTGGATGATGGGGGTGGCAGTTGGTGAATAGTGGAATAGTGAGGGGGGGGGTAGTTGGTTGACAGAGAGTGGTGGATAGTGGCAGAGGGGTGGGAGGGTAGTTGGTGGAGAGAGTGGTTGATGATGGGGGATAGTTAGTGGAGAGAGAGTGGTCGATGGTGGGGTGGTAGTTGGGGGAGAGAGTGGTAGTTTGCCAGGGGGTAGTTGGTGGAAAGAAAGTGGTGGATGGTGATGGGGTAGTTGATTAAGAGATAGTTGTGGATGGTGGAGGGGTAGTTGGTAGAGAGAGAGTGGGTGATGTTGGGGGTGGTAGTTGGTGAAGAGAGTGGTGGATGGTGGGGTGGTAGTTGGTGGAGAAAGAATGGTGAATTGTGGGGTGGTAGTTGATGGAGAGAGTGGTGGATTGTGGGGGGTAGTTGGTGGAGAGAGAGTGGTGGATGATGGTGGGGGTAGTTGGTAGAGAGAGTGGTGGATGGTGGGGTGATAGTTGGTGGAGAGAGAGTGGTGGATGGTGGGGGGGGGGTAGTTTGTGGAGAGAGAGTGGTGGATGATGAAGGGGGGGGGCAAGTACGTGGGGGGAGAGTGGTTGATTGTGGGGGGTTGTTGGAGAGAAAGTGGTTGATGGTGGGGTGTGGTAGTTGGTGGAGAAAGAGTGTTGGATTGTGTGGGGGTAGTTGGTGGAGAGTAGTGCATTGTGGGTGATAGTTGGTGGAGAGAGAGTAGTGGATAGCGGGGTGGTATTTTCTTTTCTTTTTTATTACATGCAAGCATGCAAGTGAAATACAATAAATTACAATAAAACAACATAGGAAACATAACAAAAAAAAAAACGGCCAGAAGGACCGATAGCACAGTACAACAAGAAACAAAACTGGAGAAACGCAAGACACACACAGCAAACATTAAGACAAGAACATAAAACAAAATAGAAAACAATATAAAGACATTCAAATCAAACAAAATATTATAAGAAAACAAAACATAGTTACATTAAACAAATCAAACAGAAGCACCGGCCGGAAGAACGGACTACAAAGCACATCATGAAGAACAACACGAAACAGAAGACAAGAAAATCGTAACATACAACAAGCCAGATATAATAATAAAAAACAATACAACATGTAAGGCATAAATATCACACACAGGGCATAGTAACAACACGAAACAAATACATGATCAAGAACATGCACACCAAACTACCGGCCTCACCACAAACAAAGGGAGAGGCACGAGCACATAATATAACAGGGCAAACAAACAGCCAGAGGGCCACACAGCATTACATACAGCAAAGAAACCGGAAATCAGTGGACATACTTGCCCGGGAACTGTACATTGAAAACTTCCCAGAGCAACCACTGCCTAGGGTCTAGACCATCCACCAGGGACGCCATAACATCCGGAACCCTGGCAACAAAAACCTTCAAATAGGGGACCTATATGGTAGTACTGACAAGGCGAGTAGTCGCTACTCGTCCCCACATGCAGGGAACCTGCCCACCATGAACGTTCTCCGGGTCGTCAAACAACAGTAATTCGGCAATCTCTGTCCAGTGACCTGGCGGCATCACAGGCGCTGGCAACACATCCCCCAGGTCCTCAACGTGCACCCTGACAGGAGCGTACCTGACATAGGGCACCACAACAGGGGCACCTGTGGCAACGGGCGCACCACCAGACGACAGCAGGGAACCTGGACGGCGACGTCCTCGGGCGACGCAGGGGGGTGGGGGGGGGGGGGGGGGCGCAGCAGCTAACGGGATGCGCACCTCCTCATCCCTGGAGTCCTCGTCCAGAGGGAGTGGCGGGAAATCCTCTTCCTAGAACAAGTTGACAGGAGCAGCTGGGGCCTCAGAGCACCCGGCAGCCTGATGCCCCAACAGGCCACACCAGAGACAGGTACGGGGCTGCCGGGCATAATACACCCGGACATTGTATCCCGTAAGCCGGACAGAAGATGGTATATCCGACTGCAGGTGCATTCCCAAGGTACGGATGTTCGTCCAGCTTCCAGCATACCTCCCCGAGGAGAGTGTGTTCACCCGGACACTTACAACAGCACCAAACCTCCCAAAGTAGCGCCGGAGGAGGTCTTCAGGAAACTCCAGCAGCGCCCCATGAACACTGACATAAGTCAGGGCACCACTATAGTCTGAAATTGCCACAGAGCCGGCATCACCCGACAACGGCAACGTACGCCCCTCGTAACGACGGAGGAAGTCCCGGTACTCCTCCTCCCTCATGAAATTGTGAAAAGCTCCCGGTGGGCTGTTACAAGCTCCACACCGTAGATAGCCTCCACCAGGATACGAAGCATGTCACACATAACCACCTCGATTTCCTGATATCCAGCCCGACTAATGAACTCTAGGCCCACGGAGTTCACACGCACAACAGGGGGAAGATGGCCACCCATGTCAAACTCGTCACATCAACTCGCAGCCAGGCAGCAACAACTGAGAGGGCAGAGACGCCCACACCACCTGGCGACCAAAACGTCAAACAAACCCAACAACCAGGGAGGGTCGGCAAGACGTCCTCACTCCACGACTGCCAGAGCACATCCAGTGGGGTGGTAGTTGGTTGAGAGAGGGTGATGGATGTGGGGAGGGGGGTAGTTTGTGGAGAGAGAGTGGTGGATGATGGTGGGGGGTAGTTGGTAGAGAGAGAGAGGTGGATGATGAGGGGGTAGTTAGTGGAAAGCGAGTTGGGGATGTTGGTGGGGGGGGGTAGTTGGATGAGAGAGGATGGTGGGGGTGGTAGTTGGTGGAGACTGATTGATGGTTGGGTGGTAGTTGGAGGAGAGAGAGTGGTGAATGGTGATGGGGTGGTAGTTGGTGGAGAGAGAGAGTGGTGGATGGTAGGGGGGATGTAGTTGGTGGAGAATGAGTGGTGGATGGTGGGGTTGTAGTTGGCAGAGAGATAGTAGTGGTTGATGGGGGGGGTTGTTGGTGGAAAGAAAGGGGGGATGGTGGGGTGGTAGTTGGTGGCGAGAGAGTGATGGGTGGTGGGGTGGTAGTTGGTGGAGATATAGTGGTGGTTGGTGGTGTGGTAGTTGGTGGAGAAAGAGTGGTGGATGGTGGGGGTGGTAGTTGGTAGAGAGGGAGTGGTGGATAGTGGGAGGCATTGGTGGAGAGAGAGTGGTGAATGGTGGGGGGGTAGTTGGTGGGTAGAAAGTAGTTGATGGTGGGAGAGGGGGTGTTAATGGAGAGAGAGTAGTAGATTGTTGAGGGGGGGGTAGTTGGTGGGGAGAGTGTGTGGTGGATGGGAGTTGGTGGAGAGACAGTGGTGGATGGTGGCGGGGGGGGGGGGGGAAGTTTCTGGAGAGAGAGTGGTGGAGGATGGGGGGGGAGGTAGCTGGTGGAGAGAAAGTGGTTGATGGTGGGGTAGTTGGAGAGAGTGGTGGATGGTGTGGGTGGAAGCTGGTGGAGAAAGAGTGGTTGTTGGTGGAGTGGTAGTTGCAGGAGAGAGAGTGGAGGATGGTGGGGGGGGGTAATTGGAGGAGAGAGAGTGGTGGATGGAGAGGTGGTAGTTGGCGGAGAGAGAATGGGGGGACGCTGGGGGGGTAGTTGGTGGAGAGACAATGGTGGATTGTGGGGGGTAGTTGGTTGAGAAAGAGAGATATGGATGGTAGTGGGGGGTAGTTGATCGAGAGAGAGTAGTGGATAGTGGGATGGTAGATGGTGGAGAGAGTTAGAGTGGTGAATGGTGGGGTGGTAGTTGGTGGAGAGAGTGGTGGATGATGAGGGTGTAGTTGGTGGAGAGAGAGTGATGAATGGTGAGGGGGTAGTTGGGGGAGAGAGAGTGGTGGATTGTGGGGTGGTAGTTGGTAGAGAGATAGTTGTGGATGGTGGGGGTGCGTAGTTGGTGGAGAGAGATTGGTGGACGGTGGGGGGGGGGATAACTGGAGGCGAGAGAATGGGGGGATGGTGGATGGTGGGATGGGTAGTTGGAGAGAGAGTGGTGAATGGGGGGGGGATAGTTGGTGGAGAGAGAGTAGTGGATGGTGGGGGGGGGGGGGTATTTGGTGGAGAGAGAGTGGTGGATGGCGGAGGGATAGTTGGTAGTGAGAGAGTGGTGGATGGTGGAGTGGTAGTTGGTAGTGAGAGAGAGGTGGATGGTGGGGTAGTAGTTGATGGAAAGAGAATAGTGAATGGTTTGCTTGATAGTTGGAGGAGAGAGAGAGGTGGATAGTGGAGGAGTAGTGGGTGGAGAGAGAGAGTGGTGGATGGTGGGGGGGGGTAGTTAGTGGAGAGAGAATGGTGGTTGGTAGGGTGGTAGTTTTTTTTTTGCAGAGATATTCCTGCGCGGGCCCTAGGCCTCTGGCTGTCCCACTAAGTGTTGCTTGTTTCTGCTTTACTTGGGCGGAGTATGAGTATTTATGACTCGTATGGTCGCTTCAGTAAGATTTTACCTTGGTAGTTGGTGGTGAGTGAGTGGTGGATTTTGGGGTGGTAGTTAGTGGAGAGAGAGTGGTGGTTGGTGGGGTGGTATTTGGTGGAGAGAGAGTAGTGGTTGGTGGGGTGGTAGTTGGTGGAGAATGAGTGGTAGATGGTGGGGTAGTAGTTAGTGGAGATTGGTGGTTGGTGGGGTGGTAGTTGGTGGAGAGATAGTGGTGGATGATGGGGGGTGGGTAGTTGGTGGTGTGAAAGTGGAGGGTAGTGGAGCGTGATGGTTGGTGGAGTGATGGTGGAGGGCAGTAGAGGGTGGTGGTTGATTGTGTGAAGGAGGAGGGTAGTTGGGGATGGTGGTCGGTGGTGTGAAGTTGGAGGGTAGTAAGGGGTGGTGGTTGGTTGTGTCAAGTGGAGGGTTGTGGTTAGAGTTGTGAAGGTGGAGGGTAGTGGGGGATGGTGGTTGGTGGTATGAAGGTGGAGAGTAGTTGGGGATAGTGGTTGGTGGTGTGAAGGTGGAGGGTGGTAGGGGGTGGTTGTTGATTGTGTGAAGGTGAAGAGTAGTTGTGGATAGTGGTTGGTTGAGTGAAGGTGGAGGGTGGTGGTTGGTGGTGTAAAGGTGGAGGATAATGGGGGATGGTAGTTAGGGGTGTTAAGGTGGAGGGTAATAGGGGATGGTGGTTGGTGGGTGTGAAGATGGTGGGTGTTATGAACCCCATGATCCTCATGGTGAAGGTCTGCCCCACACTGAGAGTTATTCCCCACCTGACCATAGTGAGGAGTCAGGGAAGTTAAATGGTGCAAGCAACCATCATTAAATGTGACTAAGGAGGAGATACGTTCCCGAGGAGCACTTGGATAAGTCACTTGGAGGTCAGAGGTCGACTGTATGCGGCGACTCGTGTGCAAAAATGACGTCATCGCAGGAGCATGTTGCGTGCAATGGTCTTAAGACGTCACTTGTGAGGAAGTCTGAAAAGAAGGACGCAGGTCATCTCTCCAGAGGAAAATAGTTATTTGTGACTTGTGTAGAAGAATTTGTAATGAATTTCACTGAGTGAAGCGTGAGGAAGCTTTGGGAGGGCAATGACTGCACCATACAAATGTTGGGACCCGTGTTTATGTTGAGAATGATAAGAGTTTCAAAAGTGTTTGTGCGTTGTACTGCGACGAGGCAGTTGCTTTGTGTGTTTAGCTGTTGGTGGCGCCAGGTATAAATGTGGCACGGGTCAAATGTAGCTTAATTTGTTAGTCGAATGGAGATATTTAGCCAGTGTTATGACTATTTTATATTTTTCCTGTAACGAGAGGTCACCTCCTCCTAATATATACTCGATGGTAAAGGGTATTTTAAGTGCAGTAAATACTTGTTTGAAGTTTAATCTGGCACTATGATGTCAGAAACAGTGAAGGAGATAGTGTTCGATTGTCTGAAGCCCCTGACAGTGGATGCAGAGTTTGTTGATGTCTGATCTGTACTTAGAGCTGAGTGCTGCCAGTTTGGTGTGTCCAAGCCTGAATCTGGTCATCGTTACATCAGTTTCTCTGCTTTTTATAACTGACGTGTTTCCAAGTTTCCGTTTTCTTTTTAATGGACCCATAGTACAAAACTGAGCATGACGTTTTCCATTTCATTAAAAAATCTTGGGTGATAGTATATTTGAAGGCTACTTTTCGTGCAATATGAGGAAATGGATGACGGGTAATGTGAGGTGTGTTGTGCATCGATTTGGCCAGTTGATCTACAAGTTTATTATGGAGTATACCACAATGCGCTGGGATCCAATGGATAGAGATGTCATAACCGTTCAATCGATGTTCATGAAGAAGTTAAAGGCATGGGTAAACAAACTCTTTGCAAGTCGTTGAAGAGTACATAATTGCTTGAATCGCACTCTTGGAGTCACTACAGATTGTATCTCTCCCAACTGGTAATGATGTGATTATTTGGAGAGCTTGGTATAAGGCATATAATTCAGCAGTGAAAATAGATAGTTGGTTTAGTAACTGCCATCCCTGCTGGAGATGGTATTCCGGTATCCATACAGCGCTAGTGACCGAAGGTGCGTTGTTCATGAGGATGCGAGATCCATCTGCATAAATCTCTGTGGTATTTGGGTACCAATTTTCCAATCTTGAGACAAAGACTGAGGCTATGGCTGAGAATGGTGCAGACTTTGGAATGTTTTCTTCGAGTTGTATTGATGTATTAGGAGTTGTATAAAGTCAAGGTGGAATTGGGGGGCACAGTAAGTTGAGTTTCAGAGTTTTGGAGTAAAGTGAGGTCTATATTGAGGTTATCTGTAGCCCGTGTGAGGATCGGTTGTGATTGGTGGGGAAGTGGGGATTATGTGGGTTAATTGTTGGGTTAATTTTTTATCTGTATGGGTGTGTCTGGTGAGCAGTGGTACAGAGTGACAGATAGTTGGCACACATTATGTCCCGTCTGGTGGCTAAGCTTGTGAGGCCTGTTACCACGTGAAGTCCAAAGAAACGAGTGGAAAGCATTGCGCCACATGTAAGTCGCAGAACATTGTTTTGTATGACCTCAAGGCTCTGTGGCTGCTCTGTAGGAGCAGCCGATGCAAATGCCTACCAACAATAGTCTAGTTGGCTGCGAATGTAGGCTGTATATAAACAGGGCAAAATTTTATGGTGTGCTCCCCAGGTAGTGTGGCCAGGGTCAGGGGCTGACTGAGGGGGAGAGCCTCCTGGCGGATCAAGATTTTTGGTGTGGACTCGTCCATGTGGGGGAGTACCCCCCACAGTACAGGCCGGTGCACGGAATATAGAATTGCGAGGATAATTTTATTTAATGAATGTTATTTGTATTTCGATAAAAGGATATAGTTTATTATTTTGTGGTAATGGAATTACAGGTTCATGTATGATAGTCATGGTGCGTCCAGAGTTGATGTAGCAGTGGTACATGGTGGCCATTATCCATCATTAGTTGAGGTAGCAGCGATATAGAAGAAGCTGCAAGAGGATATACTTAATTTGCGGACCCACTGATTGAAGGTCCCTGTAGTGATTCCCAGGAAGATCAATCACCATAGAGGAGACTTGTTGTGTAGCGAGAGTAGCTGATCTTGCGGGTGACATATAGAGGGTTGTGAGGGCAACAATATATGCTTCAGAGATAGATGGATTTATGTAATATGCCTGACACATTGCAAGGTGAAAGTGTTGATATTTTGTTGTTGGTGTTAAATTACATTTAAAAAGCCTAGTCGCCCAAACAGATGGCGAGATGACTGAGGCACTGTGGGTAAATCTGGCTCAGAATATTATTTATAATGATAATTAATTTCGATAGCTGCGAAGGACCACCCAATAATTAAAAGGAAAATAAAATGAATAAATAATATTAGAAATATATCCTAGAACTAGTGCCTATGGATCTCTCAATAATTAATCATGTAATTCAAGAGCATTAAGTGAACTGTTGATGGAAATTAAAATATTGAGCCACATCGCACCACATCCTTTGGGGGGTTAAATTGGTACACAGAAACTAATGCGTTACTTGCACAATAAAATAGATACAAATTCGCATGAAATATTAGCCATTAAGATATCAAGAATATCAGAAATAATTACATGACAAATAATAAATGGTTAGTAAACATATGATCTTATATTGAAGATCAGTAATTAAATAAATGTTAGTGATTTACTAATTTAGAAAATAAACAGCAGCTTAGCTGTGTTGCAGAAATAGATGTAAGCGTTAGGGCAGTCACGTCAAGAGAACTTGTCGAAACAATCTGTCCTAGAACACGCCTTGGGGGTAGAGGCTTTCTTCTCTTCTTGTCACTATGGAACAAGCTGAAATATGGGTAAAATGTAAGAATTGCCTATACCAATGTTGATTTACATCTATTTCTAAATGAAACTGTGGAGGCGATCGAGCGTGGGACTGACGTGTTGATATTAAGAGTCCATGCCGCCTGACAACGAACATCCTACAAATTCATTACCTTGTGATCACAAACTACCAACTATTAGTAGGACTTATCGTTATAATGTTCGCCAAGTTGAAATACTTGGCGACTCCATTAATGATGGAGTCGCTCTAGCACTCTGACATCCGCTGATGCTGGGTGGCACAAATACGGGCTGATAAAATACGCAAGGTCCAGACACTGCTTGTCGCCAGGAAAATGGCTGCCGTCTCTCTCCACCTTCCTCCTCGAGGTGGCGCATGCGCAGTAGCTCCCAGTAGGATCCCCGAGCATAAATTATATTATTTATTTAATGGTAAATATGGAAGGAAGAGAGTATTACGAATATTTACGTCATAAATAAATGTGTTATGCGGCCATATATTTTCTCGTGGTGCAAGTCAATTAATTTAGACTCCGTTAAATAAACGAAAATGAGTTAGAGTGGAAATTGTTTTACATTATATTATTATTCACTGGAACAGATAGTCTAGCTGGGTAAATGAATTCCAGTAAACGGTAATATACTAATTAAAGTAAACTTATTAGTAAATGTTTATCCTTAATAAAGGTAGGTAAAGAACTGGACTCTATTTGATCAACAGATATGTGAAAATTTATTCTCTGTGGCTAGCTGGCTGACGCAACTTCGACATAAACAGTAGGAAAGATTTGACGCGGTTATTACACAGTAACAAATGAATTAATATTATTGCACTACTGGTTAGTGGTATTTGAAAATATAATTGTTAGTACAAGAATTCTTCTTGAAGTACTAATTGTGAGTGATTATGTGTTGGAAATTTCCAACAGACACAATGGGTTGCTGAAAAGAAGCAGGCAGCAGCCTAGCCCAGATGGCGAAGTGACTGAGGCACAGCGGGTGGCTGAATCAGAGCAGGCAACAGAGTACCCCAGATGGCGAGGTGACTGAGGCACAGAGGGTGGCTGAATCAGAGCAGGCAACAGAGTACCCCAGATGGCGAGGTGACTGAGGCACAGCGGGTGGCTGAATCAGAGTAGGCAACAGAGTACCCCAGATGGCGAGTGTTGGGTTTTCACCTCACTTCACTCTTACTCTAGTCTTGCTCTGGGGTGAGCAATAGTTATGCTCAAGGTCACTCACCGTAGCCCTGCGGGTCTTCACTCGATCCTCACGGCGCCTCTGCACGCCAGGAGAGTCTCCCAGTCAATCTTAACGGCCTCTGATTAAGAAAGAGTGAGAACACGACCCGTGCACTTGACTGTCGTGTGCCCTCCCCAACAATCGGGCTCTACGGTTAACCACAAGGTCGCCAACTGGTATTTTAGGTGGCCAGTAACACCATCAGTGGACTGGTGGAATTAGTGGTAGCCTTGGCAAGGTCACACTCAAAAGATCAGGAATCAAGCAGGTACTTATTGTTATCACTCTATGCTTTCAGTGTAATATAGCCACAAGATCAATGGAGGGAATGATAAAAACACAAAGGTGATTTTGTATTTTACTTAAAATGTATGAAAGATGTCACAAGGCCAAACAATAATCAATAAATCAACTGATCCTGACGCGGCCGGTAATTTCCACGAGTAGTATGCAATCACTAGGTGGCAACACCTCCCCTCCTCATCAAGTGTCAAGAACAGCTGATCGCCTGGCCCCCGCGCGGAAGCTCTTTGCTTGTTTTCAGAATCACGCGCGCTGTTTCTTTAAGTTCTCCAATATTACTATGAACTCGCACACATGATATTGGCTACAATAGCACGTATCACTTGGTTACACTGTACTCAGGCTCAAACAGTCTTTTCTACAATCAATGCTACCATGACTCACTGTAATGGTCTTACACTGTTATTCATCCAACAATATATTATGACATATTAACACTGGAGTTTTCAGTACTTTCTCTCGTGGGCGATAACGCAATAATTCACTGTACTCACAAATGAATAATCACTGCATGAACATAGCATATATAATGTAGATACATCAAATATCAATACATGGAAAATAAATGATTTCTGGGTACACAGCCTAACTTTCAAATACTGGCATAATATTATATATAATTTACCACTATATGTTCATATCAAAATCTATAGAAAGATATACACAACACAGTAAATTTATCACTTGTTCCTGGTGCCTGTACACACCAATAATCAACATGAATATTACAAGTACTCTTGATAGTACTGTCTAGCACACTGGTGCTTTACCATGACATGGGTGAGACTTGCTCACGACATATAAAATCCTCAGGCTAGATAATATAGCCGAATAACATAGCTAACTAAAGGGGAATGGGGAGGGAACTAGAAACACCTACTTCACCCTATCCTCCGATGAGAGTCGAGATGTAGCTCCTGGTCCTCGTGTCGGGAACGCCCCCACACACACGTCGTCGTGTCCTACCAGAGCCTCTCGTCGTCCCACCGTTTAGCGCGTCGTCTCCGTGCCTCCTCACTGCAGGTCCGTCCTCCTTCTTGACTTCTTGAAGGTTGGAGTCGGTCTCCTGGCCGTCGTCTTCTCCCAGCAACGGCTGTCGCCTACGTCTCAGCTACAGTCGTCCGGTTTCCCCAAATAGTCCTCTCTTCCTCAGCTACCCAGTGGCTCTGTCTGCCACTACGCTGTCACGAACTGGTGAATTGCCACAGACGTCACATACGTCACTGCACGGCTTCACAGCTTCTTGCACAGCACCTGACTGGAGCACTTGTTGCTCAAATAACCGTCAATTCCCTCTTCTGGTTCAACACATGAACTAGGGAAGACTTCTCAGAGTACTGGCGGACTTCAGGTGACGCGTAAATCCACGGGAGCGGGAAACAACTGTCCAACTGACAGGACCAACCATCGCACGTCCGACCTCTATGACGTGTCGTGTCTGACTGCTGGCGCCAGCCCGGCTCGCGGGCCGGACCCCCTTCCTTCGTGACGTCACTTTTGCTACGGGAGGTTTTCATTGGCTCCCGGTGCCACATTGCTGTCGGTGACCAATCCGGTGCCACTGACGTCACACGGTTTTGGCGGGAGATCAGGGAGGCAAGCGCCATCTTGGCTCCCAAAAGGGCCTAAACCACAGGCCAAAATATTGCTATTTCACAAATTTCTCGGCTCTCCGAGAACACTTCACTCTCTCCCATATATCAAATTGTAGCCTGCAACGTAGAGAACGCTTGGGAAAAGTAGACATGACTCTTACTGCAGGCGTGGGAGAAATATAAGGGGGAGAACACCGTCACACGAGGTGAATGAGGCACAGAGGGTGGCTAAAGAGGAACAGGCAGCAGACTACCACAGAACTGTCTCACACACACACACACACACACAGAGCTTGTGTCTGAAACGAGTGCCTTACCCACAGCCTGAGTCTGAGAGCAGGTAACTGTTATAAGCTCGTGTAACTGCAGGTCGAGTTATTTCTCTCTCTTTTAGTCAACTCAAAGGACAAGATGCATAAGGTGCAAATGTTTGTTGATTTAGGGAAACCTGAGGCCTTGGAAGGATGTACAAAGGAACAGATGAGACACATTGCAGGGAGATGTGGCATTAGGATAAAATCATCCAAGGAAGCACTGATGAAAGATTGGATCCTTAAGGATTTGAGAGTCAAGAGTGAAGTGGTAAAGCAAGGGGCTCAAAATGGAGCTGAGAGGGGAGTGGAAGATGATGGGCAAGATGGAGTGAGGTCACAGGTGTCAAACAGTAGTAGTAAGAGTAGCCACAGTAGCAGAAGCAGCCAGAACAGATGCTTGGAATGGTTCCAGCTTGAATTGCAGATGCAACTGAGGCGAGTCAGTTCCAACTAGAGAAGTTGAAATTAGAACTGCAGAGAAAAAAATAAGTAGAAAAAGAGTAGACTAAACTAGAAGCTAAACTGGTTGTTGGTGGAATGAAGGTGGGGGGTGGTGGGGGATGGTGGTTGGTGGTGTGAAGATGGAGGGTAGTGGGGGATGGTGGTTGGTGGTGTGAAAGTGGGGGGGGGGGGTGGTTGGTGGTGTGAGGATGGAGGGTAGTGGGGGATGGTTGTTTGTGGTGTGTAGGTGAAGGGTAGTGGGGGATGGTGGTTGGTGGTGTGAAGGTGGTGGGTGATGGTGGTGTGAAGATGGAGGATAATGGGGGATGGTGGTTAGTGGTGTGAAGATGGAGGGTAATGGGGGTTGGTGATGTGAAGGTGGGGGGTAGTGGGGGATAGTGGTTGGTGGTGTGAAGGTGGTGGGTGATGGTGGTGTGAAGATGGAGTATAGTGGGTGATGGTGGAAGGTAGTGGGGGATAGTGGTTGGTGGTGTGAAGGTGGTGGGTGATGGTGGTGTGAAGATTGAGTATAGTGGGTGATGGTGGTTGGTGGTGTGAAGGTGGAGGGTAGTGGGGGATAGTGGTTGGTGGTGTGAAGGTGGGGGGTAGTGGGGGATAGTGGTTGGTGGTGTGAAGGTGGTGGGTGATGGTGGTGTGAAGATGGAGTATAGTGGGTGATGGTGGTTGGTGGTGTGAAGGTGGAGGGTAGTGGGGGATAGTGGTTGGTGGTGTGAAAGTGGTGGGTGATGGTGATGTGAAGATTGAGTATAGTGGGTGATGGTGGTTGGTGGTGTGAAGGTGGAGGATGGTGGGGAATGATGGTTGGTGGTGTGAAGGTGGGGGATAGTGGTTGGTGGTGTGAAGATGGAGGGAAGTGGGGGTGGTGGTTGGTAGAGGGTAGTGGGGGATGGTGGTGTGAAAGTGGTGGAGGTGGTGGCTGGTGGTATCATGGTGGAGGGAAGTGGGGGATGTTGGTTGGTGGTGTGAAGGTGGAGGGTGGTGATGTGAAGGTGGAGGTTGGTGGTGAGAAGGTGGAGGTTGGTGGTGTGAAGGTGGAGGGTGGTGGTGTGAAGGTGGAGGGTGGTGGTGTGAGGGTGGAGGTTGGTGGTGTGAAGGTGGAGGGTGGTGGTGTGAAGGTGGAGGTTGGTGGTGTGAAGGTGGAGGTTGGTGGTGTGAAGGTGGAGGGTGGTGGTGTGATGTTGGAGTTTGGTGGTGTGAAGGTGAAGGTTGGTGGTGTGAAAGTGGAGGGTGGTGGTGTGAAGGTGGAGGGTGGTGGTGTGAAGGTGGAGGGTGGTGGTGTGAAGGTGGAGGTTGGTGGTGTGAAGGTGGAGGTTGGTGGTGTGAAGGTGGAGGGTGGTGGTGTGAAGGTGGAGGTTGGTGATGTGAATGTGGAGGGTGGTGGTGTGAAGGTGGAGGGTGGTGATGTGAAGGTGGAGGGTGGTGGTGTGAAGGTGGAGGTTGGTGGTGTGAAGGTGGAGGGTGGTGATGTGAAGGTGGAGGGTGGTGGTGTGAAGGTGGTGGTGTGAAGGTGGAGGTTGGTGGTGTGAAGGTGGAGGTTGGTGGTGTGAAGGTGGAGGGTGGTGGTGTGAAGGTGGAGGTTGGTGATGTGAATGTGGAGGGTGGTGGTGTGAAGGTGGAGGGTGGTGATGTGAAGGTGGAGGGTGGTGGTGTGAAGGTGGAGGTTGGTGGTGTGAAGGTGGAGGGTGGTGATGTGAAGGTGGAGGGTGGTGGTGTGAAGGTGGAGGGTGGTGGTGTGAAGGTGGAGGTTGGTGGTGTGAAGGTGGAGGTTGGTGATGTGAAGGTGGAGGGTGGTGGTGTGAAGGTGGAGGGTGGTGGTGTGAAGGTGGAGGGTGGTGGTGTGAAGGTGGAGGTTGGTGGTGTGAAGGTGGAGGTTGGTGGTGTGAAGGTGGAGGGTGGTGGTGTGAAGGTGGAGGTTGGTGTTGTGAAGGTGGAGGGTGGTGGTGTGAAGGTAGAGGGTTATCTTGAGGTTATCTTGAGATGATTTCGGGGCTTTTTAGTGTCCCCGCGGCCCGGTCCTCGATCAGGCCTCCACCCCCAGGAAGCAGCCCGTGACAGCTGACTAACTCCCAGGTACCTATTTACTGCTAGGTAACAGGGGCATTCAGGGTGAAAGAAACTTTGCCCATTTGTTTCTGCCTCGTGCGGGAATCGAACCCGTGTCACAGAATTACGAGTCCTGCGCGCTATCCACCAGGCTACGAGGCCCTACGAGGGTGGTGGTGTAAAGGTGGAGGTTGGTGGTGTGAAGGTGGAGGGTGGTGGTGTGAAGGTGGAGGTTGGTGGTGTGAAGGTGGAGGGTGGTGGTGTGAAGGTGGAGGGTGGTGGTGTGAAGGTGGAGGGTAGTGGATGATGGTGGTTGGTAGTGTGAAGGTGGAGGGTAGTGGGGATGGTGGTTGGTATTGTGACGGCAGAGGGTGGTGGGGGATGGTGGCGTGAGGGTGGGATTTTTTTTTTTGAGTAAAGAGGGTGGAGAGGCATAGGTGAAGCAAAGTTTAGAAGTGGGAAATACAGTGAGAGTTATGAAAGCAGGCGGGCTGTCCGCCTTGCTGACACGATGTGTAGGTGTTGGCAGCTAAGCTAAGCTTTCTCTCTCTTGTCAGGGAGCTGTGAGTGTGAGGTACTTCACATGTATTTCAGCATATACGGATGTCTATTGATGAATACTGTGTAGCATTTATATATACACACCCTGATGCTTCCAAACATGTTGTTCTGTTTAAGGCTCTTTAGTTCTGTTTTTTATTATTATTGATTTATTTATGCATGCATATATATTCACATATGTACACTGTGACGATAATCTCCTTCAAGAGAGATTGAGCCTGCTCTTCCCTCCTAAGTACATCCCTAACAACAATGCAACTAATATAGAAGATATATCCAACAAGTACAACACCAAGGTTTGCCCAGAGAGCAAACGTATTCAGCACCAGGAACACCTGCTCCACCTCCGCCACTCAAACCAACCAACCGTCGCCTGCTCTTCACTGATTGGCTGGTGCCTGTCGCACCTGCTCCCTCCACCCGCCACACTAGTTGACGTCTGAGCCACCACGACCTACAGACCTCAGAATATCCCGTGCTTTCCACAAGTTAACACGTCTCATTGGTAGACTAAGCCTGGCTTACGTGTACTAAGGGAGGTGGCAGCTTGAAGCCAATATTCCTGCACCCATATATCTCCTTGTATATTATTCACTTTGATATTACTCACTTGTATTAATGTAACTTTTCATTTTGCCAGTGATTATTCTTATTATTTTGTTTGATTGATTTTATGTTGCAATTTTTATGTCCATTTTATTCATGTTTTGCTTTTCTAATGTAATTAAAATTTCATTGTTAAATTTACTTGTGTTTTGTGTGTCTTCCCATTACCTTACCTCAGACGAAAGTTCCAGATTTTCTCTTTTTGTTTCTTTATGTGACGAGGCCATACCCCTAGCTTTTGAAACAGCCGAACACCAACGTGTTACCGTCACAACACACACATGTATCCATATACACACTTATATATACTAAATTGTTTCCAATTATTGGGGGGTTTCTGGTGAGTATTTCACCTGGGAATTATGTACTGTGGGGCGGGGTTTTCCTCTAGTGAATTGAGGCTCTTGGGCCACCAGCTGTGGGAGCGGCGTCTCATCTTGGAGTAATCTTTCTAACATTGGGTCCTCTAACATTTCGATGGTGTTCCACACCCTGATGGGTTGGTGATGTAGTCTGATATTTAGTGGTTGTATGTTCACGAGTTCATGGAGTTCCTGGATTGTCTGGTCATATGGTGGACGGAGTTTTGCTGTTCTCCTTAGTGCCTTAGTTTAAACTGCTTTTAGTTTTCGCAAGTTAATTTTCTTTAAGGTGTGCAGTGGTACTGGGGGATACTCAAGATGCGGCCGAACTAGAGCACTATATAGGTGCATCTGAATGTTCGTGCTGAGGCTTCGGAATCTCCTCAGTTTCCCAAAGGCTGCTTTGACTTTGTTTAATCGGTCCTTTATGTGAATTTTTATCCCTGTTTTATTGATCAAGGGTCCCAGTATTCTGCCTACCTCCGCATATTGCCCGAAACGCTATGCGTACTAGTGGCTTTAGGTATTGTATGTACTACCTCTATCTTTAAATCTAACAGAATGTTTGTACTGTAACTCTGCAACTATGTATGTACTTTTCCTAAATAAATTATTAATATTATTATTATTATTATTATTATTATTATTATTATTATTATTATTATTATTATTATTATTATTATTATTATTATTATTATATTGGATCGGGCAGTTGTCAAGGATAATGGGGTCAGGGTTTCATTTTGCAATGTGTATTATCTGGAGCTTTTGTTTGTTTGTGCTGATTTTCCATTGTTTCTGAAAGATATTTATGGATTTAATTGCTGCCCTGGTCTTGTCGGCTAGTAGTGGCTTTGATGGACCCGTTCCGTTCTGGGTGTGAGAGGGAAAGGGCCACGCTATGCGAGCTCCGCGGAAAACAATATATATCTAGGGATATTTCAGTGATACAGGAACTAAACACAGTCAGATAACTTTTAAAGTGTGTCTCAACATATTAACCAATATGTCATAGTGATTACCATCCGACCGTTTGTGTTCAAGGAAAAATAAGTGAAATTCGTGTGTAGTCAAGGCCTGCACTCATGGTGCCAGGAGACCTTAGGCGATAGTTGCCAAGTCGTCATTAAATCACATCCCTCGCTATTGAAACATCAAGAAATCAGTGTACATAGTGCTAAGCTCTCTATGCAAAACGTGTGTCTATTATAAAAAAAATAAGATAACATATCTTAATATCAAGTTAACAGTTTATACACAAAATAAGTCCGTCGTGTGTATGTAAACAAGGGCCATTTGGATGTAGGCCCACCCCAGTACCCACTGTGTGTGTATTCTTTCAAATAGTGTAACGTACTCAGGTAACTAGTGCCCAGACACAGAAACTAGACGCCTCTACTGTAAAATAACTAGTGGGAAAATGCAAGTAATGTAATCTAACAAGTGAACAAAACAAATTAAGAGTGCTACACGTGGTGACAACACTGCCAGTCCATACAGCCTCCTCCAGGCCTATCTCAAGTTGGTAAACACCCACGGTCAACACCCACGGTCAACCCCCAACGGTCAACACCCCACCTTGTAAGACCTTGTAAGATCACCACCACTGAACAGAAGTGTTCAACAAAAATGGCTTTGATAAGAACGTGCATAGAATGCAACATGAAGGTAGATTACCAACATAGCTTTCACTGCCAACTCTGTTCAGCAGCCATACACAAAATATGTGCCAACATGACTAATAATTCAAGGAGAAATAGTCCCAGTGACCACTCTGTGTACTAGCTCTGCAAAAAGGATGATGTAACTTTTTTGAAGATGATGGAAATCCCGGATAAAACTCCCGCCGAAAACAGAGAATCACTAATAAATGCCTGTATAGCAATTTCTAATGTCTTCAAACAAACTGTACATGACACCAAGGTACAACCAGATGCAGCACAGAGCTCGGTGGCAGCGGCGCCGGAGCAGAGCAGGGAGTCGGGGACGCCTGAGCAGAGCGGGGAGTCGGGGACGCCTGAGCAGAGCGGGGAGTCGGGGACGCCTGAGCAGAGCGGGGAGTCGGAGACGCCTGAGAAGAGTGGGGAGTCGGGGGCGCCTGAGCAGAGCGGGGAGTCGGGGACGCCTGAGCAGAGCAGGGAGTCGGGGGTGCCTGAGCAGAGCACGGTGTCAATGGCGCCGGAGTAAAGCGCGGTGTCGCGGACACTGAAGGAGAGCATGGTGTCAATGGCACCGGAGCAGAGCGCGGTGTCGCAGGCCCCAGAGCAGAGCACAGTGTCGGGGACACCGCAGCAGAGTGCGGTCCCTGGCAAAGGGACACAAACATAACAAGACCCCAAAATCAGTTGGTATTACAAATGGGCAACCTGTAAACATGGGATATCGGGAAGAACAAATGGAACATGCATGTACGATCACCCTAGAACGTGCAGAAACCTCCTCAATACAGGTATATGTACCAAAAGCTGCGAATTCTTTCACCCAGAAGCTTGCAAGAACTCTATGGACAGGAAAGAGTGCTTCAATGCTGAATGTCCAGCTTTTCATATAAGAGGTACCAGGCAAATAAAACCGACAGACCGCCACTATGAAAACAGCCACTACTCCATCGACTGGGATAATTTTTTAGCAAGAGGAGGAGGAGAAAAATGGCTGAAAATTACCAGACTCTACCACCAACTCGGTCAAATGCTAGAGAGGACGCAAACACAGTGGCCTCCTTACCAGAGCCTTAGATATTAACACCAAGTAAGGCATCCAGCATCTCCACTAACACGATAACATCATTTATATTTGCCAACATCCAGGGTATAAAAACACGCAAATCCAACTAAGTTCACTTTATAGATGGTCTCCTTCATGAGGCAAATGCAGTGTTTGCAGCCCTAACAGAAGCCCACACAAAGGACTACCATAATGGTGAAATATGGATCTCAGAGTACAATCTTTTCAGATGTGATAGGAAACACCGGCTTCAGGGTGGGGTCAGCCTCTACGTCAAAGACACACTCATCTGTACTGAGCTGCTAAACACCTCAAATGATATGGTGGAAGTGCTGATAATCAAAATAGAGATCCTAAATGTAGTTATTGTCCTTGCATATAAGTCACCTGAGGCAAACCCTCAGCAGTTTAAAGACCAACTAATGAAAATAGAACACTGCTTGGAAAACCTCACAAATCCAGCTCCGAACATCATCCTGCTTGGGAACTTCAACCTACGACACCTGAAATGGAAGCACCTGGCTAATACAGTAATATCAGAAAGAATACCAGGAAGTAGCCTAAATGAACAGGCACATGCAAATGACCTGCTACGAATGTGTGACAGGTTTACCTTAAACCAGCAAATAGTAGAACCAACTAGGAAGGAGAACACGCTGGACCACATTTTCACTAATAATGATGAATTGATCAGGAACATAATGATTACAAATACCTGTTACTCAGATCACAACTTAATTGAAGTTATGACAACCATGGGGAATAGACCATCAAAACCAGTCCAGATTCTAGGTGGAGGAGATTTCAGCAAATTCAACTTCAATAATAAACAGATAAACTGGGAGCAAATAAACCAGGACTTCACAGAAATAAACTGGGAAGATCAGCTAGAAAATGCAAACCTGAACCAGTGCCTTGAAAAAATAAGCTCAGTAGCACTAGAAATATGTTCAAACCACATACCCCTAAGGAAAAAAAGAGGACGAGATGCAGATTGGAACGGGAACGTCGTTTCCTATATAGGCGAAGAAAACGAATCGCGGAGCAACTTGAGAGTCGCATCCTATCTCAAGAACGGCGAAGAAGGTTAGGTAGAGAAATAGAAACAATTGAACTCAAGCTACAAGAATCATACAAAACCCAGGAGAGGCAAAGAGAGCAAAAGCCCATCAGTGAATTAGAGAAAAATCCGAAATATTTTTTCTCCTATGCAAAATCAAGATCAAAAACCACATCTAGTATCGGGCCCCTGCGAAAGGGAGATGGAACTTTCACCGATGACAACAAAGAAATGAGCGAGCTACTGAGGAAACAGTATGACTGTTCTCAGCGAGCCATTAAACGCACTAAAGATTGATAACTCAAATGAATTTTTCATGGATATGATACCAACATCAAATCATATATCAGACGTCATCCTATCCCCACTGGATTTTGAAGAAGCCATAAACAGTATGCCTATGCACTCTGCACCAGGCCCGGATTCTTGGAACTCCAAATTCATAAAGAACTGTAAAAAACCACTATCGCAAGCCCTCCACATTCTGTGGAGACAAAGCCTAGATACTGGCGTTATCCCTAATATACTAAAAACAGCAGAGATAGCACCACTTCATAAAGGAGGAAATATGGCAGAAGCAAAAAATTACAGACCGATAGCACTAACATCGCACATCATAAAATTTTTTGAAAGAGTGCTAAGAAGCAAGATCATAAAATACATGGAATCACAGCATCTCCATAACCCCGGACAACATGGTTTCAGAACAGTGCGCTCTTGCCTGTCCCAGTTGCTGGACCAGTATGATATGGCATTAGATGATATGGAAGACAAACAAAACGCGGATGTAATTTACATAAATTTCGCAAAAGCTTTTGATAAATGTGACCATGGTGTTATTGCACATAAAATGCGTTCAAAAGGAATTACCGGAAAAATAGGCAGATGGATCTACAATTTACTGACTAACAGAACAAACCGTGAAGAGCTCAGTCCCCCAGGGTACTGTGCTTGGTCCAGTACTTTTTCTCATCCTCTTATCGGACATAGACAAGAACACAACCTATAGCACTGTATCATCCTTTGCAGATGACACTAGGATCTTCATGAGAGTAGGCAACATTGAGGACACGGCAAACCTCCAATCAGATGTAGATCAGGTCTTTCTATGGGCTACAGAAAATAATATGGTGTTTAACGAACATAAGTTCCAGCTCATGCGCTACGGAAAAAATGAAAATATAAAAACGGAAACCACGTACAAAACTCAGGCAAATCATAACATAGAACGAAAAGGCAATGTAAAGGATCTGGGTGTACTCATGTCGGAAGACCTTACCTTTAAAGAACACAATAAAGTAGCCGTCACAATTGCAAGAAAAATGACAGGTTGGATAACAAGAACTTTTCACACTAGAGATGCTAAACCGATGATGATACTTTTCAAAATGCTTGTGCTCTCTAGAGTGGAGTACTGCTGCACAATGACAGCCCCTTTCAAAGCTGGAGAAATTGCTGACCTGGAGAGCGTGCAGAGATCTTTTACTGCTAGAATTCACTCAGTAAAACATCTAAACTATTGGGACCGACTAAAGAGCCTAAATCTGTACTCCCTTGAGCGCAGGCGGGAGAGATACATAATAATTTACACGTGGAAATTATTAGAGGGGCTGGTCCCAAACCTGCACACAGAAATGAGACCACATCACACGAGACCAGAAGACATGGCAGGATGTGCAGAATACCCCCGTTGAAAAGCAGAAGTGCAGCAGGTACTCTGAGAGAGAACTCTATCAACATCAGAGGCCCGAGACTGTTCAACACACTTCCGCTACACATAAGGGACATAACTGGCAAACCCCTCACAATGTTCAAGAGAGAACTGGATAAGCACCTCCAAAGGATACCTGATCAACCAGGCTGTGACTCATACGTTTGGCTGCGAGCAGCCGCGTCCAACAGCCTGGTTGATCAGTCCAGCAACCAGGAGGCCTGGTCGACGACCGGGCCGCGGGGACGGTAAGCCCCGGAAGCACCTCAAGGTAAGGACCCGGTTGGCATATTATTTGGGTGATATCGTCAGCGTACGTGATGTATTCTCCATGTTGGGGTTGGGGTAGGTCACCTGTAAATATGTTGAATAGAGTGGGGGAGAGGCAGCTTCCTTGTGGTACTCCACTTTTCAGTTCTATTATGTCACCCAAGTAGCTGCCGATATTGAGCCTAGCAGTTCTGTTGTCTATAAAGCTGCAGAGAGTAGCTGTAAATCTCACAGGGAATCCTAGCTCATATATCTTATATTTTAGGCCTGTGTGCCATACTTTTTCGAAGGCTTTCGAAACGTTTCTAAGCACTATATTACACTGATCTTTTTTCGACACTGCGTTGGCTATATGCTCGTAGATCAGGGCTATTGCTGTATTGGGCCCTCTGCGGTTCCTAAACCCTTCCTGCCTGGTGTAATACTTCTCCTCCTCTTCCATGTACTTCACAAGTCTCTGACTGATTATTTTTTAAACTATTTTGCCTCGTACTTCGAGGAGGGAAATTGGCCTGTAATTTTCAGTTTGGGTTGGGGGTTTACCTGGCTTGGGCATTAATCCTATTGTGGCATTCTTGAAGTATGTGGGGAATAGTTCAGATGCAAGAGCTGTATTTACTATACAAGTGTATTGATGGAGTGCAATCACTGGTAGGTTGGATAATACCATCTTATTTATCTTGCTGTTGCCCGGCGCCGTGTTCTTGGAACCCATAATTGTTTTATGGACCTCTGCAATGGTTATGTGTTTCATAAGGTGGCAGTCATTGCAGATGTTGTTAAGGTCTATTATTTGCGTCGGGAGTAGTGCTTCAGCTCAGTTAACGACTTGAGTTGTAATTTCCCTTTCAATAATGGGGCAAAAGTTTAAATTTGTTTCCGGGTTTATCCTGAATATTTTTTCACAGAACTTCCTGAATTCCTGTTCTTGTTCACTTTCCTCATAGAGTTTATTTCCTGAGGCATCTATGATTCAGGGTGTTCCTTCAGCTGAGTTTTCCATCACTTTCTTCCAGAACTTTCCTGGGTTTCTGTAGTCGGCTTAAATTTTGCTTATTAGGTCATCCCATTTTTTGGTGTATTCTATTTTGTATAGATCTTAAAGCTCGTCTTGTAACTCTCTTTGTAGTCTTTTGTGCTCGTCCGTCCACCCGTTGTGCGTTATGAGTTGTAGAGGATTGTTATATCTGGTTTGCAGTGTCCTAAGTGTCTCAGTGGCTTGGGGGTGTGGGAGCATTATGTAGTGAGCTACGGGGATATGATCGTTCATGCATTTTTCTATGGTGCTAATACACGTATTTAGCTCTGTATTTATGCATGATGTTTCCTTTCCATTAAAGTCTGTGACACTGATTTCCTGTGCACTGCTTTTGAACGCTTCCCAGTCAGTTTTTTGTGTATTGAAGTCTTGGTGGTGAGGGTTTCTGAATGGGGTTAGTTGACAGCGTCATTATTATTGGTAGGTGGTCGCTTGTGCTCTCTGGGCCCCTTTCTATGCGGGTGTTTAAGAAGTGGTGGTTGTTTGACAGTATTATGTCTGGTTTACCACTGTGTCGTTGTCTGACATAAGTTGGGAAGTCTGGGCCCAGGTGGGTTAGATTGCCGTTCCTTATCATATTGTGGATGGCATCTCCTGCCTGATTGTTCCTTCCGTGTCCCAGTGTTCTGTATCTGGCGTTCAGATCTCCCAGGAAGTAGGCAGGTCTGTTCCTTCTGGTGAGTTTCATGATGTCGGTCAGGGGAAGGTAAGGTCGTCTTGGTGGTTGGTAACACGTTCCTATGAAGATTGTACCTTTCGTAGTTCGGAGTTCCATTGCAAGGAAGTTTACTTGAAAATTATCTAGAATTTTGTTTGGAATATTTTTTCCTTACAGCAATTGCTGCTCCATCGTTGGCTTGGTCAGCTCTGTTGACCTGGTAAATTTTGTAATTGAAAATCTTTATCTTCTCACTATCCTTTTTTCCATGGCTGTTAATGAGTATTAAATCTGGGTCTATTTCTCTGTACAAGTTGCTGAGTTTCAATGCTCTGTATGGAGTCCAGCTTAGAACATTGTGTTGAATTATTGGTAATAACTGGATGGCTATGTTGAAACTGATAGGTCACTTCCACCTCGTGGATTGTTTTGGATCGATGCATGTCCGTTGTGCATTGTGTTAAACAGACTGCTGCTTATCTGTTGAATGGTTATGGGGGTTTGGTTGAAAGCATGCGACATTATATAATTGTAGACGTATTTCGTATTAGCATTAGGGATATTGTGTTGGAATTTTACGTGCTGAGTTCGTATACGTTCTTCGAGGATCTTGCAGTTAACCGTGTGGGTTTCGTTTCTTGAGAAGAATTCGGTATTGTTTGGGATCTCTGCTGAGTCCTGGGTGACTGTGTCTGAGTTTGCAGCATTGTCTGTGGATGTGTGGTCAGCATTCATGCCCACTATGTGTCTGTGATCTGCCTCAGTTACCTCATCGGAATTCGCTAATAGTTGTGTCTCCTGTGGTGCTCATATGTTTGTAGGCCCTCCTTGGGGGTCATTAGTGGTGGATGGTGCAACTGGTGTTAGTTCAACTTCCCCTTCTGACACATCGAGGGTCTCTGCATTCGTGGGTCCTGACACTTGTTGGGAGTTAGTCTCAGATGTGGAAGTGCTGATTATATTGCTGGCCACCAGGGCTATTATGATGTTAAGTGTGGAAGGATTGTCAGGGAATACCATTTCTGGGAGACCATTCCTCCTGTACGTTTCTTTAATTACGGATCCAAATGACCCTGGACTTGCTACGTTTTCTAAGTGAGCAAAGATCCTACTGCTCAGGATCTTTGTTGGTAGGTCCCCAATTACCTGTCAGGTCGTGTTTGCTGGATTGTGTGGGGTAGCGTTTGCTGGATTGTGTGATACCTTATTTGACCAAGCATTGGTGGTAGTTATAACTGCATAGGTATTATTGGTTGTTGCTCTCTTTGTTGCTGAGTCATCGGCCCTTTTTTGTTTTAGGATGTTCTTTCCAGTGGGATAGATTGATGCCAGCATGCGGTGGGGACCCCCACAATTGAGACATTTGGGGTT
This sequence comes from Procambarus clarkii, assembly GCF_040958095.1. NCBI lineage: Eukaryota > Metazoa > Arthropoda > Malacostraca > Decapoda > Cambaridae > Procambarus > Procambarus clarkii. The sequence goes on along the minus strand of NC_091199.1, from coordinate 20,564,679 downwards.
TGATTTATTTGTGCAATCTCTGAATATGTGTCCCTGCTCAGCGCATTCTGAACATACTCTGTCCGTTTGTTGGCAATCTGCGGCTGTGTGGTCGTATTTATAGCATGTCCAACAAGGGGTTATGTTACAGTATTCTTCTTGCTCAAGGTTGTAGTTGTCCATGCTAAGGTGGTAGTAGTGGCAATGGATACCTTGACTGAGAGCTTTCTGTGCCATGGAGATTTCTTCGAATCTTATTTTTATCATGGTAGACAATCTCGGCATGAGAATTACTTCTTCTACCTTGGCCCAATCATTCCTTTCTTCTATGTGGCGTTTTATATTTTCCGGGGTATTGTTAGTAAGTGATGCATCAAGTCTCTTCAGGACTATTGTCTTCCTGGCCTGCAGCTCTGGGGAAATAATGACCTGAAAATGTTTCCCCGTCAATTTACATATACTTTTTCCCTTGACGACTGTGTCAACATCTTCATCCTGGTAACATAGTGCTATGAATGAGGAGTCCCTTGTGGTTATTAGTTTAGAAAATCGTACCTTGAGAGTGAACAAGAGATTGGCTAGTTCATTCTGTTTATCATAGCTTGTGTCCCCCACCCCCACAAGGGGGAGGATTTTTACCCGGTGACCTCTCATAGTCTCAGTACTAGTTCATTCTTTTCTGTTTTCTTGTTTCTCTTCCTATCCCTTCCTAAGAATAAGCTCTCCTTAGCTGAGGGCTAAGCACTCCGTCCTTCTACTTGGTTGGTTGTGACTCGTAGAGGTTAACCCTCAGTGACTTATTCTCCTATGTCCTATTTGTGGATAGAAGGTCCCCAAAGACAGTCTAACCCTGCTACAAGGGTGAACAGATACACAAATCAATTGGTCTCCCAGATTTTACAGGTAACCGCATGGGCCATGGACCGTTCCACTTGACTTATTGAAATGGCGAAGTGAAAAGAGTAAGAGATAATGAGGAAGTCTTATAACTATGAATGTACAGGTGCTCTATACAAAGCTGGCATCATTTAATGTTGGTGGCTGTGTCACCCTTCTGTTAGGGAGGGGGTGGGAAAGACTGTTGGGACAGTGGGCCCGTGGGGGGTCAGGTTACAATCCCACCACTCTCATTGCTGTAGTTGTTGCCTGAAGCTGGGGATGTCTTTAGATATATCTCTTCTTGCTAGAGAGTCTTACAGTGAGTCCCAAGTACCCTGTGCAAGTAATGCTGTGTTATTAGCACCAGCAATGCATCAAACACTAACGTTTGGTAGGCTTCCCCTGGTAGGGAGCGGTGGAGGCCAGCTAGCCTCTCTCCAGGCCTCCAGCTCCTAAGCCTGAGTGTGCTCCCAGGATATTAGTTCACTCTAGGGTTCCTCTTTTACTAGTGACTTATGCTATAGTGTCAGAACACTCAGCTACACAATAGTATTGTCTCGATACATCCTGGCTATCAAACACAAGAGTTGGGTACGAGGAACTTAACCCCTAGAGGGGAGAAGAGGCACGCACATCCTATCAGCTCAAGGCCTGGCGGAAGTGTCAAGGTGGAGGGTTGTGGGGAATGGTGTTTTTTTTTTTTTTTTTTTTTTTTTTTTTATTGTTAAAACAAGGTAAAACAGCGTACATGAGTTGTTGTTGACCCGGCGAGGGGTGAGGACCTGGTGTCGCTGCTGACATGGCTTGTGTGCCGTGTTATTGCTGAGGGGCCCTTGGGGCCGTGACGGTCTGCGATCATGGGGGAGCCTGTGCCCCGTGTCTCCAGGCAGGCCTCCATTGGCCTGGAGTTTTCTGGGATTGCTTTGTACCACGCTGTGGAGGTGGTAATGATTGATATGTTACGTGTCCAAGTGGAGTCTGTATGTGGTGTGCAGCTGCTCGCCGGCCGGCGGGCAATAGTCAAGTTCAACTCTCCGGCGATTTATCAAGATATCGTCACGCGCTATGATGGGCGCTCTTTCGATCTTCCTGGGGATGGTGGGTCGGTAACCCTATCCGACCGTTGTGGAGCCACGACGTATGTGGCTGTGCATGGGATGCCCTTTGAGTTCCCTGAGGATCTTCTACGTAGGTACTTTGCCCGGTTTGGGCGGGTTCAACATGTGAGGATGAATGCTGTCCCTACCGGGAGATGGAAGGGGGTTCCGTGTGGGACCCGCACTCTCGCCATGCGCCTCCGGGGTTCTGTGCCGTCCTCCATCATGCTGTTGGGGTTCCCGATTCGTGTTTTTCACGCAGGACAACCTCGGACTTGTTTCCGGTGCGGCCTGCCGGGTCACCTGGCCGCCGGGTGTGAGGAGCGCCGGGTCACCCCTGTCAACCTTTTCCAGGAGGAGGATTTTCCCCCGCTGTCGGCCCCGGACCTGTCTCCCCGTGATGGTCAGGATGTTGCTTCCCTGCTGGTTTCTGCCCCGGTGTTGGATGGTGGTGTGGATGTTGACGTAGGGGTTGTGGCGGCCTCACCCCCGTCACCGGCTTCCCCGCCTTCGACGTCCCAGCCCCTGTCGCCCCTGCCCGCTCCGTCTCAGCCGCCCGTGCCTGCTCCGTCCCTACATGTGGCGTCTCCTGCCCCTTTGGATGTTAGCGGCGAGGAGTCTCCTGTGGTGTGTGGTCCAGTGCCCCCGGTCGTGGAGGCTGCGGTTCTTAGGGGCCGGGCCTTGAAAGCGCGTCCATTGGAGTGTTCTACTGTGTTACGGGATGATGGGGGTGATAGCTTGGATGACCGGCAGCCTGTCCCCAAGCGCTCGAGGCGGGTCCGGAGTGTGTCCCCCCTTCGTGGGGTGCCTTGGGTAGAGGTGGAAGAATCCGTGGTTCCGACGTCTCCTGTCGTGGTTGGCGGTGCTGTGAGGGGCTCTGTGCTGCCTCTGGAATCACCCCCTATACCTACTGCTGATGACTCCCCTCGGTGGGAGGTTGTTCCTGCCGCACGGGACCTCGCCGTGGTCTTACGGAAGGATGTGCGCCGAGGTGCCTCTGCTCATCTGTTTGGTGGAGGGGGCCCCGACTCGTCTGTGTCCTCTGCGGGTTCCCCTAGTGTACAGCCTCGTGTGAAGCCTCGTGAGAGGCCTTGTGAGAAGCCTCGTTCGCCGGTTGGTACGGAGCCCTGTGCGGCGCCCGACGAACATTCCAGTGCCAGTGCCGATACCAGTGCAAAACCACCTAGTGTAGACCCCCTCCCTGTGCTCGCAGCCGGCGGGGGCGTGGTCCCTAAGTCACGGGTTTTGGACCTCGTTTGGGACGACCGGGTGCGTGAGGGCCCGTGGTGCTCGTCGACTATTTGGGTACCGAGGTTGAAGGGGTTTATTTATGGGGTGCCTGATTGGATGCCTCGGCCTTGTGCGTCTCCTGGTAGACAAGTGTCCGAGGACGTCCAGCTGATCTGGGAGGCGTACTGCTTGCGCTTCCCAGTCAAGGAGTTTCCAGACAAGTATCGTTAGCGCCTGTGTTTCTTTGGGTACTCTGTTTATTTTCTTACCGTGTCTGCGGTTCTATGTCTGATTTGGTTTCGCCCTGTTGGGCGGTGTGTTTGTGTATTTGTTCTGAGTGCATTTTTTTTTTGGCTGTGCTGTGTGTGTGTTGTGTTCTGATGCTTGTGTTGGTTCTAGGGCTGTTTGTGTGTGTGTTTGTTGCCGGTTCCTGCGTGTTCCAGTTATGAACTTCCTGTCTGTCTTGGCTTGTAGTATTGCTTGTGTGGCCTTTCAGGCTGGCTTGTTACCAGATTTGTATTATTTTGTACCGTGTCATTCTGAGTCTTTTTTTTTTGTTTCTGTTGTACGCTTATTTGTTTTTTTTGTTTTCTGTTTTTTTTGTTGTTCTCATGTTTCTTTGTGCTATATAGATCACTGCTTGTACTGTTTTGACTAGCTGTTTTTATGTGTAGTTCATGTACTTTCCTATGTATTTTTTTGTTCTTTGTTTTCCCTTTTCTGTTATGTTGCTCTGTGTTATTTTATGTCTTTCAATGTTCTTTGTAATTCTATGCTTTACTGTTTATATGGTTGCATGTACGCTGGGGGATGGTGGTTGGTGGTGTGTAGGTGGAAGGTAGTGGGAGATGTTCTATTGTAATTTATAGAGCATAGATGCAGGGTAGTGGATGGTTTAGTGAAGGTGGGGGTGATGGGGTGGATGATGGTGGTGGTGTGTGTAGTGAAGGTGGTGGTGGGGTAGTGAGGAAGGGGGGTGGTACTTACCAATCAGTGACCAAGGGCAGCGCGTCCTCGTAAACGAAGACCAAAGACCAATCCATGCACCCGCCAAACCACCCGTTTATGAATGATAAATGGTTTACACACTACTCATGTGGGGAAACTGACCTGTGGGCTTTATTTTGCAATTTACATTAAACTTTATTGCATTTTAAACAGGAATTTATTTCTATGTTTATTTATTTCGATAGTAAACTGTATGATGTTTAAAATGGACTGTATGATGTTTAAATTTCCCACAAATCTCTTTCCTTACACATTCTGGGGGGTTTATTATTTATATACTTCGTCTAGCAATAAAAATTTTTGATTGGTAGACATCCACTACAGTATTAGACTACATAGTAATTAAATGGGGAGGCCTTATCTTGTATTGCTGATTTTGTCCTAGGCAACCAGATATGAACTCGGATGAAGAAGCCAGTTGATACACTTTGTTTGTGAAGCTAGCTGCCAACTCATGTACTGCAGTACTAGATAACTAGTAATTCTTGTTCCTCTTCAATTACACCTGTCAAAGGGCACACACTGTACTGGCAGTAATCCTAATATGACAGCTATATCAGAGGAAATAGAGGCAATTTAAATAATGAGAGGTGAATATCTATCACCTTGTTGTTTGTTCTCGCTTTGCATTCTGACCGGTTTACCCTATAGCTACATAACATTACTGACCAGAAATGAAAGATAATAAATGGGTTTCGGAAGAACACTTCCCCTTATAGTAGACATATATCATGTGTTGACAATGAGAGTACTTTATTCACATAACACTGTGTTCCAAGGGAAATTATTGGGGCTAGATTTGCCCCAGCAAGACTGGTATGATGTTAATGGTGACTGCTCTCTCCCTCCCTCTTTCCACTGATGCCTCGGCTATGTTGTCCAGATGTCAAGAAGTGAATGGAAGGCTTACATTTATTCTATTTTAGTACTGATAATTAAGTTGATTCAAGTGAAATGTTTTTAAGATGTTTACAGTCCAAAAACTATGGTATTAAGAAGATTTCCCATTAATATAGCTGGTGAATCTCATAGTGATGTGGCAATGACATCCCCCGTTTTCTACTGCCGGAAATTTCCACTGTGTCTCATTTTCTATGTGTTAATTTGAGAGTTGGTAAATGGTGTCGGTTTTTCCAACAATTCACGACTGATGACGTCAGAACACTTCCAGAACATGTGATTCACTGAGGCCTTTTGTTTGAACCACATCGCTGTAAATGCTTTACCTGCTTATATACAAATACAAATAAGCGCCAACAGAACCTAAACACCTAACCTAACAAATGCCTAAATATGCGCAATTTGATAATATACTAATTTATATTTCAGAAAACTTCTGTTTTAAATGAACAAAATGTTAAAACTGATGAATGTGTCTTATGGGTCAGCCACTGGATGGAATGGACTTGGTCTTTGGACGTGTTGCTAAGGTAAGTGAAGCGTAGCTCTCTAAACCTCTCCTACTCGGGCTTTGTTGTACTTGTTGTATTACAGTTTAACTATTCTCACGTTCACATTCTTTGTCGGATCTTGTCTTAAAAGTTTTGAAGAGAGGTGGCTTCTGCAACTTCTTCTTCCAGTGCATACTACTTGTTGACTACACATACAGGGTATGAGTATGTCCTTATCTTTTTCTATTAATTTGTGTTTCTATCCTCAACTTAGGTTCTATTAATCTTTCTCTCATTAAAAACAAGCTGTCCCTGTTCACCTTGTACATTACACTCAGTATTTGATGTTATGATCAAATCCTCTCAGTTAGTTATAACCTCCCTGGTTGTGAGGCGCAGTTCTCTTAACTCTCATAGCTTAACCTTCTTATTAACAGATCTCTACATTCTTTCTTATTCTTTTATGCTCATTATTCTCACAGGACTTCTCCTCTTTGTAAAAGCATGTATAAGAACTGGCCATATTGAAGGAGAGTTTCCTGGTGATTCAACGCCCCACTACCTATCAGTGTGGGCGGTGAGCGCGGGTGTACTTAGTGCGTGGTGGCCAGCCAGCCAGCCAGCAGTCATGCAGGGTGTTGGTTAGTGTGTAGTGTGAGTGTGGTGGTGAGAGTCATGTCTGTCTGTCTGCTGCCTCTCCTCTGTGTCCTGGTGGTCTGGTCGGCCGCCTTCCCGGAGGCCACCATGGGCCACACAGAGGAGTTGGACCTGACAGCGACCGTCATTATTAACCAGATTGCTATACACCAGCTGCAGGAGGAGCAGCGAGGCGTCCAGGAAGGTGAGAGTAAGAGCAAAGTTATGTTCACAGTTCCTTGTGACTTATTTAATGAGTTAGAAAACTGAATATTAGCGGCATATATATAAAAATCACGATAAGGCACCAGTACACACCATAAGGCACCAGTACACACCATAAGACACCAGTACACACCATAAGGCACCAATACATACCATAAGGCACCAGTCCACACCATAAGGCACCAGTACACACCATAAGGCACCAATACACACCATAAGGCACCAGTACACACCATAAGACACCAGTACACACCATAAGGCACCAGTACATACCATAAGGCACCAGTCCACACCATAAGGCACCAGTACATACCATAAGGCACCAGTACACACCATAAGGCACCAATACACACCATAAGACACCAGTACAAACCATAGGGCACCAGTACATACCATAAGGCACTAGAACACACCGTAAGGCACCAGTACACACCACAAAGCACCAGTACACACCATAAGGCCCCAGTACACACCATAAGGCCCCAGTACACACCATAAGGCACCGGTACACACCATAAGGCACCAGTATATACCATAAGGCACCAGTACACACCATAAAGCACCAGTACACACCATATGACACCAGTACACACCATAAGGCACCGGTACGCACCATAAGGCACCAGAACACACCATAAGGCACAAGTACACAACATAAGGCACCAGTACACACCATAAGGCACCAGTACACGCCATAAGGCACCAGTACACACCATAAGGCACCGGAACACACACCATAAGGCACCAGAACACACGCCATAAGGCACCAGTACACACCATAAGGCACCAGTACACACCATAAGGCACCGGAACACACACCATAAGGCACCAGAACACACGACATAAGGCACCAGTACACACCATAAGGCACCAGTACACACCATAAGGCACCAGTACACACAATAAGGTACGAGTACACACCATAAGGCACCAGTACACACCATAATGCACCAGTACACATCATATGGCACCGGTACACACCATAAGGCACCAGAACACACACCATAAGGCACCGGTACACACCATAATGCACCAGTACACACCAAAATGAACCAGTACACACCGTAAGGCACCAGTACACAATAAGGCACCATTACACACAATAATGCACCAGTACACACCATAAGGCACCAGTACACACCATAAGACACCAGTACACTCCATACGGCACCAGTACACGCCATAAAGCACCAGTACACACCATAAGGCCCCAGTACACACCATAAGGCACCTGTACACACCATAAGGCACCGGTAAACACCATAAGGCACTGAAACACACAATAAGACACCAGTGCGCATTATAAGGCAACAGTACACAGTATAAGGCACCAGTACACACTATAAGGCACCAGTACACACCATAAGGCACCAGTTCACTCCATAATGCACCCGAACACACCATAAGGCACCAGTACGCACCAAAAGGCACCAGTACACACCATAATGCACCAGTCCACACCATAATGAACCAGTACACACCATAATGCACCAGTACACAGTATAAGGCACCAGAACACACCATTAGGATCCAAAACACCCCATAAGGCACCTGCACGCACCATAATGCACCAGTACACACCGTAAGGCACCAGTACAAACCATAATGCACCAGTACACATCATAAGGCACCAGTACACACCATAAGGCACCAGTACATACAATAAGGCAACAGTACACACCATAAGGCACCAGTACATACCATAAGGCACCAGTACACACCATAAGGCAAGAGTACACACCATAAGGCACCAGTACACACCATAAGGCACCAGTACACACCATAAGGCACCAGTACACACCAAGAGGTACTAGTACACACCATAAGGTACCAGTACACACCATAAGGCACCAGTACACACCTTAAGGCAACAGTACACAGTATAAGGCACCAGTACACACCATAAGGCACCAGTACACAACATAAAGTACCAGTATACACCATAAGGCACCAGTACATACCATAAGGCACCAGTACACACCAAAAGGTACCAGTACACACTATAAGGCACCAGTACACAGTATAAGGCACCAGTACACACTATAAGGCACCAGTACACACCATAAGGCACCAGTACACACTATAAAGCACCAGTACACACTATAAGGCACCAGTACACACCATAAGGCACCAGTACACAGTATAAGGCACAAGTACACACTATAAGGCACCAGAACACACACCATAAGGCACCAGTACACACCATAATGCACCAGTACACACCAAAATGAACCAGTACACACCGTAAGGCACCAGTACACAATAAGGCACCATTACACACAATAATGCACCAGTACACACAATAAGGCACCAGTACACACCATAAGACACCAGTACACTCCATACGGCACCAGTACACGCCATAAAGCACCAGTACACACCATAAGGCCCCAGTACACACCATAAGGCACCTGTACACACCATGAGGCACCGGTAAACACCATAAGGCACTGAAACACACAATAAGACACCAGTGCGCATTATAAGGCAACAGTACACAGTATAAGGCACCAGTACACACTATAAGGCACCAGTACACACCATAAGGCACCAGTACACTCCATAATGCACCCGAACACACCATAAGGCACCAGTACGCACCAAAAGGCACCAGTACACACCATAATGCACCAGTACACACCATAATGAACCAGTACACACCATAATGCACCAGTACACAGTATAAGGCTCCAGTACACACCATTAGGATCCAAAACACCCCATAAGGCACCTGCACGCACCATAATGCACCAGTACACACCGTAAGGCACCAGTGCACACCATAATGCACAAGTACACATCATAAGGCACCAGTACACACCATAAGGCACCAGTACATACAATAAGGCACCAGTACACACCATAAGGCACCGGTACATACCATAAGGCACCAGTGCACACCATAAGGCACCAGTACACACCATAAGGCACCAGTACACACCAAGAGGTACTAGTACACACCATAAGGTACCAGTACACACCATAAGGCACCAGTACACACCTTAAGGCAACAGTACACAGTATAAGGCACCAGTACACACCATAAGGCACCAGTACACAACATAAAGTACCAGTATACACCATAGGGCACCAGTACATACCATAAGGCACCAGTGCACACCAAAAGGTACCAGTACACACTATAAGGCACCAGTACACAGTATAAGGCACCAGTACACACTATAAGGCACCAGTACACACTATAAAGCACCAATACACACTATAAGGCACCAGTACACACCATAAGGCACCAGTACACAGTATAAGGCACAAGTACACACTATAAGGCACCAGTATACACCATAAGGTACCAGTACACACCATAAGGTACCAGTACACACCATAAGGCATACGTACACACCTTAAGGCACAAGTACACACCATAAGGCACCAGTACACACCATAAGGCACCAGAACACACCAAAAGACACCAGAAAACACCATAAGGCACCAGTAAACACTATAAGGCACCAGTACGCACCATAAGGCACCAGTACACACCATAAGGCAACAGTACACACCATAAGGCACCAGTACATACCATAAGGCACCAGTACACACTATAAGGCACCAGTACACACCATAAGGCACCGGTACACACCATAAGGCACCAGTACACACCATAAGGCACCAGTACACACCAAAAGGTCCCAGTACATACCATTAGGTACCAGTACACACCATAAGGCTCCAGTACACACAATAAGGCACCAGTACACACCATAAGGCACCAATACACACAATAATGCACCCGTACACACCATAAGGCACCAGTTTACACCATAAGGCACCAGTACACATGATAGAGCACCAGTACACACCATAATGCACCAGTACACACCATAAGGCACCAGTACACACCATAAGGCACCAGTACACACCATAAGGCACCAGTACACACCATAAGGCTCCAGTACACACCATAAAGTACCAGTACACACCATAAGGCACCAGCACCAGTACACACCATGAGGCACCAGTACACACCATAAAGAACTAGTATACACAATAAGGCACCAGCACCAGTACACACTATAAGGCACAAGTACACACTATAAGGCACCAGTACACATCATAAGGCATCAGTACACACTATAAGGCCCCAGTACACACTATAAGGCATCAGTACATAGTATAAGGCACCAGTACACACTATTTGGCCCACGTACACACTATAAGGCACCAGTACACACCATAAGGCACCAGAACACACTATAAGGCACCAGTAAACACTATAAGGCACCAGTACGCACCAGTACACACAATAACCAAAGTACACACCATAAGGCACCAGTACACACTATAAGGCACCAGTACACACTATAAGGCACCAGTACACACCATAAGGCACCAGTACACACCATAAGGCACCAGTACACACCATAAGGCACCAGTAAACACTATAAGGCACCAGTACGCACCATAAGGCACCAGTACACACTATAAGGCAACAGTACACACCATAAGGCACCAGTACATACCATAAGGCACCAGTACACACTATAAGGCACCAGTACACACCATAAGGCACCAGTACATACCATAAGGCACCAGTACACACCATAAGGCACCAGTACACACCAAAAGGTACCAGCACACACCATAAGGTACCAGTACATACCATAAGGCACCAGTACACCATAAGGCACCAGTACATACCATAAGGCACTAGAACACACCATAAGGCACCAGTACACACCATAAAGCACCAGTACACACCATAAGGCCCCAGTACACACTATAAGGAACCAGTACACACCATAAAGCACCAGTATATACCATAAGGCACCAGTACACACCATAAAGCACCAGTACACACCATAAGCCACCAGTACACACCATAGGGCACCACTACGCACCATAAGGCACCAGAACACACCATAAGGCACCAGTACACACTATAAAGCACCAGTACACACCATAAGGCCCCAGTACTCACCATAAGGCACCAGTACACACCATAAGGCACCGGTACACACCATAAGGTACGAGTACACACTATAAGGCACCAGTACACACAATAAGGCACCAGTATACACAATAAGGTACACGTACACTCCATAAGGCACCGGAACACACCATAATGCACCAGTGCACACAATAAGGTACGAGTACACACTATAAGGCACCAGTACACGCCATAAGGCACCAGTACACACCATAAGGCACCAGAACACACACCATAAGGCACCAGAACACACCATAAGGCACCAGTACACACAATAAAGTACGAGTACACACCATAAGGCACCAGTACACACCATAATGCACCAGTACACATCATATGGCACCAGTACACACCATAAGGCACCAGAACACACACCATAAGGCACCAGTACACACCATAATGCACCAGTACACACCATAATGCACCAGTACACACCGTAAGGCACCAGTACACAATAAGGCACCAGTACACAATAAGGCACCAGTACACACAATAAATAACCAGTACACACCATAAGGCACCAGTACACTCCATAAGGCACCAGTACACTCCATACGGCACCAGTACGCACCATAAGGCACCAGAACACACCATAAGGCACCAGTACACACCATAAAGCACCAGTACACACCATAAGGCCCCAGTACTCACCATGAGGCACCTGTACACACCATAAGGCACCGGTACACACCATAAGGTACGAGTACACACTATAAGGCACCAGTACACACCATAAGGCACCAGAACACACACCATAAGGCACCAGTACACACCATAATGCACCAGTACACACCATAATGCACCAGTACACACCATAAGGAACCAGTACACTCCATACGGCACCAATACACACCATAAGGCACCGGTACACACCATAAGGCACCAGTACACACCATAAGGCACCGGTAAACACCATAAGGCACCGGTACACACCATAAGTCACCGGTACACACCATAAGGCACCAGTACACACCATAAGGCACCGGTAAACACTATATGGCACTGAAACACACCATAAGGCACTGAAACACACCATAAGGCACTGAAACACACCATAAGACACCAGTGCGCATTATAAGGTAACAGTACACAGTATAAGGCACCAGTACACACAATAAGGCACCAGTACACACCATAAGGCACCAGTACACTCCATAATGCACCAGTACACACCATACGGCACCAGTACACACCAAAAGGCACCAGTACACACCATAATGCACCAGTACACACCATAATGAACCAGTACACACCATAATGCACCAGTACACAGTATAAGGCACCAGTACACACCATTAGGCACCAATACACCCCATAAGGCACCTGCATGCAACATAATGCACCAGTACACACCGTAAGGCACCAGTACACACCATAATGCACCAGTACACATCATAAGGCACCAGTACACACCATAGGGCACCAGTACATACAATATGGCACCAGTACACATCATAAGGCACCAGTACATACCATAAGGCACCAGTACACACCATAAGGCACCAGTACACACCATAAGGCACCAGTACACGCCATAAGGCACCAGTACTCACCATAAGGCACCAGTACACACCAAAAGGTACCAGTACACACCATAAGGTACCAGTACACACCATAAGGCTCCAGTACACACCTTAAGGCAACAGTACACAGTATAAGGCACCAGTACACACCATAAGGCACCAGTACACAACATAAAGTACCAGTATACACCATAAGGCACCAGTACATACCATAAGGCACCAGTACACACCAAAAGGAACCAGTACACACTATAAGGAACCAGTACACAGTATAAGGCACCAGTACACACTCTAAGGCACCAGTACACACCATAAGGCACCAGTACACACTATAAAGCACCAGTACACACTATAAGGCACCAGTACACACCATAAGGCACCAGTACACATTATAAGGCACAAGTACACACTATAAGGCACCAGTATACACCATAAGGTGCCAGTACACACCATAAGGTACCAGTACACACCATAAGGCAACAGTACACAACATAAGGCACCAGAACACACCAAAAGGCACCAGAAAACACCATAAGGCACCAGTACACACCATAAGGTACCAGTACACACTATAAGGCTCCAGTACACACTATAAGGCACCAGTACACAGTATAAGGCACAAGTACACACTATAAGGCACCAGTATACACCATAAGGCACCAGTACACAGTATAAGGCACAAGTACACACTATAAGGCTCCAATACACACCATAAGGCACCAATACACACCATAAGGCACCAGTACACAATATAAGGCACCAATACACACAATAATGCACCCGTACACACCATAAGGCACCAGTTCACACCATAAGGCACCAGTACACATGATAGAGCACCAGTACACACCATAATGCACCAGTACACACCATAAGGCACCAGTACACACCGTAAGGCACCAATACACACCATAAGGCACCAGTACACACCATAAGGCTCCAGTACACACTATAAAGTACCAGTACACACCATAAGGCACCAGCACCAGTACACACCATGAGGCACCAGTATACACCATAAAGTACCAGTATACACAATAAGGCATCAGCACCAGTACACACTATAAGGCACAAGTACACACTATAAGGCACCAGTTCACACTATAAGACACCAGTACACACTATAAGGCACCAGTACACATCATAAGGCACCAGTACACACTAGAAGGCACCAGTACACACTATAAGGCATCAGTACATAGTATAAGACACCAGTACACGCAATTTGGCACAAGTACACACTATAAGGCACCAGAACACACTATAAGGCACCAGTAAACACTATAAGGCACCAGTACGCACCATAAGGCACCAGAACACACCATAAGGCTCAAGTACACACCATAGGGCACCAGTACACACTATAAGGCACCAGTACACACTATAAGACACCAGTACACACCATAAGGCAACAGTCCACATTATAAGGCACCAGTACATACCATAAGGCACCAGTACACATAATAAGACACCAGTACACACCATAAGGCACCAGTACACACAATAAGGCACCAGTACACATCATAAGGCACCAGTACACACTATAAGGCACAAGTACACACCAAAAGGTACCAGTACACACCATAAGGTACCAGTACACACCATAAGGCACCAGTACACACCTTAAGGCAACAGTACACAGTATAAGGCACCAGTACACACCATAAGGCACCAGTACACAACATAAAGTACCAGTATACACCAAAAGGCACCAGTACATACCATAGGGCACCAGTACACACCAAAAGGTACCAGTACACACTATAAGGCACCAGTACACATTATAAGGCACCAGTACACACCATAAGGCACCAGTACACACTATAAAGCACCAGTACACACTATAAGGCACCAGTACACATCATAAGGCACCAGTACACAGTATAAGGTACAAGTACACACTATAAGGCACCAGTATACACCATAAGGTACCAGTACACACCATAAGGTACCAGTACACACCATAAGGCATACGTACACACCTTAAGGCAACAGTACACAGTATAAGGCACCAGTACACACCATAAGGCACCAGAACACACCAAAAGGCACCAGAAAACACCATAAGGCACCAGTACACACCATAAGGTACCAGTACACACCATTAGGCTCCAGTACACACAATAAGGCACCAGTACACATCCTAAGGCACCAGTACACACTATAAGGCACCAGTACACACCATAAGGCACCAGTACACACCATAAGGCACCAGTACACACAATAAGGCTCCAGTACACACCATAAAGTACCAGTACACACCATAAGGCACCAGCACCAGTACACACCATGAGGCACCAGTACACACCATAAAGTACCAGTATACACAATAAGGCACCAGCACAAGTACACACTATAAGGCACCAGTACACACCATAAGGCACCAGAACACACTATAAGGCACCAGTAAACACTATAAGGCACCAGTACGTACCATAAGGCACCAGTACACACCATAAGGCATAAGTACACACCATAAGGCACCAGTACACACTATAAGGCACCAGTACACACTATAAGGCACCAGTACACACCATAAGGCACCAGTAAACACCATTAGGCACTAGTACACACCATAAGGCACCAGTATACACCATAAGGCACCAGGACACACCATAAGGCACAAGTACACACCATAAGGCACCAGTACACACCATAATGCATCAGTACACACCATAAGGCACCAGTACACTCAATAAGGCAAAAGTACACACTATAAGGCACCAGTACACACCATAAGGCACCAGGACACACCATTGGCACTAGTACACACCATAAGGCACCGGTATACACCATAAGGCACCAGTACACACCATAAGGCACAAGTACACATCATAAGGCTCCAGTACACACCATAATGCATCAGTATACACCATAAGGCACCAGTTCACACCATAAGGCACCAGTACACACCATAAGGCACCAGTGCACAATGTAATCTCTAGAGCTGAACTCATCATAGAAACATGTAAGGATACGATCTTAATGATGGCAACTGTTAAAGGTGTGAGAAGTATGCTGATGGTGATAGCCAACATGACTGAAGGTAAGGAGTCATTTATAGAGTCGACTTGTCGATGTTGCTTTGTCTGTCAGTTTCCTCACTCGATTCATGTCTGTTTGACTTCACTCAAGATTTTAGGCACAGACTACAGAAAAGTGCACTCTGTACCTTTTGTGTACCTGTTGAACACTTTTGTTCTACACTAAAGTATACAACAATAATTTTGTTAAAAAACTATTCTCTTGTTCCAAGCGCCATTATGTCGCCAATTTGTTAATGAAACTTGGGATTGAACTATTCAGTCTTTTCGCCTTCAGCATCAAGCACTGCCTGTCATCCACAGACGATAGTACCTATAGCGTCTATGGATTGACGAAAATAGTATCTATAACCACTAATGATGGACGAGAAAATTACCAATACTTACAATGGATGGACGAGTATAGTACCTATAGTTACTATGAATGGACGAGTAAACTACCAATACTTACTATTGATGGACGAGCATTTTACCAATAGTTACTATAAATGGACGAGTATAGTACCTATAGTCACTATAGATGGACAAGCATAGTACTTTTAGTCACTATGGACGGACACATATAGTAACTATAATAACAATGGATGAACGAGCATAGTTCCAATAGTCACTATGCATGGACGTGCATAGTACCAATAGTAACTATGGATGGACATGCATAGTACCAAAAGTCACTATAGACGGACAGGCATAGTACTTATAGTCACTATGGATGGACGAGCATAGTACTTATAGTCACTATGGATGGACGAGCATAGTACTTATAATCACTATGGATGGACGTGCATAATACCAAAAGTCACTATAGACGGACAGGCATAGTACTTATAGTCACTATAGATGAACGAGCATAGTTCCTATAGTCACTATGGATGGACGAGCATAGTACCTATAATCACTATGGATGGACGACCATACTAACTATAGTCATTATAGATAGACGAGCATAGTACTTATAGTCACTATGGATGGACATATATAGTAACTATAATCACTATGGATGAACGAGCATAGTTCCTATAGACACTATGGATGGACGAGCATAATACCTATAATCACTATAGATGGGCGCGTATAGTACCTATAATTACTATGGATGGACGAGCATAGTACCTATAGTCACTATTAATGGACATATACAGTAATTATATTCAATATGGATGGACATATATAGTACCTATAGTCACTATGGATTGATGAGCATAGTACCAATTGTCACTATAGATGGACGAGCAAAGTAACTATAGACACTATGGATGGACAAGCATAGTACCTATAGTCACTATGGATAAACGAGCATAGTACCTATAGTCACTATGGATGGACGAGCATAGTACCTATAGTCACTACGGATGGACGAGCATAGTACCTATAGTCACTACGGATGGAAGAGCATAGTACTTATAGTCACTATGGAAGACCATGCATAGTACCTATAGTCACTATTGATGGACGTATATGGTACTTATAGTCACTATGGATAGACGTACATAGTTCCTATAGTCACTGTGGACTGACCTGCATAGTATGTATAGTCACTATGAATGAACGAACATAATATCTATATTCACTATATATGAACAAGCATAATACCTACTGTCACTCTAGATGGACGAGCATAGTACCTATAGTCTCTATTGATGCACGTATATAGTTACGATAGTGTTACGGCCCTACTGGAATGCAACCGGGTTCTTCTCTGATGGTAGTAGAGTTTGGGAATCCGGCCCCAAGTTAGTAGAGGCTTTCAAGGGGTGTGTTCCGTAACGCAAGTTAAACTAAAGGGGGAGGGATACAAATATTCCAATTTATATATATATATTTTCCATCACCACGAATAAATAAATATCAGTCACACGCGGGGTTTATAACTACACTTATTATGTACAGATTCGTCTTCCTCTGAAGACACTGGATGCTCCACGGTGCTCTCTCTCTGGGTAGCCCTGGTTCCTTCTTCAGTGGCCCACGATGAATCCACTATGATTCTATGACGAATCTACCCTGGCCACAGGCCAGCCAAATCACAGTCCCACTGGGTGCTTCGTCGCGGAGGCCTTCAACCACAATCCAGCCTGTAGCTGGCAGGTACCGATCAGCTCCGCTGAGTAGGCCACTCCACGACCGATACTAAGGTTGCGAGCCCTAGGCAGGAGCCTCGTGTGATCCCGCTGATCACTCTCCTCACTAAGCACCACAGTGGCTAGTCTCTTCCACCAGCCAGCCCCGGATAAGGCGATTCCCGACACTGCCACGTCACAGGCAGGTTAATACTCTCAACAGAGTTCGTCCGGGGGTGACTCACAGCTTCTTCAGCAGACTCGTGAAGAGACCTTGGCTGCCTTGGGTAGACTGATCCATCATCCAATACAGCAGTCCCAGGTCGACTCTGCAATCAGATACGTCATTAGTACTGGGACGCTCTAGGGAACCTCACTTACAGGCTTAGACACAAACGTCCACCTATTTGCTCCATAGATGGCATTCACTGTCTAAGCGCCACCTCACCAGAGGTCAGCAGCGGCTATGTTATGAGGTGATTAAGACGGGGATCCAGCACCTGTGGCCGGTATATCCCGTCCTCACTAGATGGCGTCGTCCATTTGGAGTGTGTTTCGGGAGCGGACTCACAGATGGCGTTTTTTCACTGCTCCGTGTTCCGTTGCTGGACTCGGGTCTGTAACAGATAGTCAATATGGGTTGACGGACATAGTACCTATAATAACTATGGATGGACGAGCAAAGAACCTATAGTCACTATGGATGGACATATATAGTGAATATGGTACCAATGGATGAATGCGCAGTGTATCTATAGTCTCTATAGATGTACAAGAATAGTGCTTATAGTTACAATAGATGGACGTACATAGTACCTATAGTCACTATGGATAGACGAGCATAGTACCTATAGTCACTATAGATGGACGAGCATAGTACCTATAGTCATTATGGATGGGCGAGCATAGTACCTATAGTCACGATAGATGGACGAGCATAGTACCTATAGTCATTATGGATGGACGAGCATAGTACCTATATTCACTATGCATTAACATTGTGTGGGAAAACTCGACTCATATAATTCATTTAAATTGATGCTAGATTTCGATAGCGGCGAAGGACCACCACTTTTTAAAGGAAAAGTGGAAACTGGGTAGAGCATGTGGTTTACTATTAAATCCATGAACTAGTGTCCTATGGATATTATTGATAATTATTATCTTGAATATTAAAGGGACTGTAATTTATCAATCAAATGTTCTCACCCAAAATGGGGGGTTATATGTCAAAAGACTATTGTATTCCTGACATCATTTCAGTGTGGTTCGTTCACTGAAGTAAATCAAATAAGTAATTGCAAGTTGGGCAATAATAATTAGAATCGAATTGACCTCAAGATACTTCGATAGACAAGTATTACTACCAGGGGTTAGTAACATGGGTCTCAATGGGAGATCATTAAAATGTCTACGTAAATAGTATCTACATTAATTTATACAGCTTAGCTGTGAATTGCGAGAGATGTGAAGTTAACTGCCACACTCCTGACGACATATTGCGTCTGACAAAATTGTTGCCTGAAGGTGGGACAGCCTAGTACCTCGCTTGATGCGGACCCGGTGTGGGATATCTGGGGCTTGACTCAATTTATTTAATTATTAAATTAATGAAATCAATTACGAAGGACCACCCACTTTTAAGAAAAGAGGGAAACTAATAAAAGGTGATCATTAGAAACACAAGGAAGAACCAGTGTCTATGGATAAATATTAGGAAGCATAATCACTTAAATAATTAATGGGCTGTATGGTTAATTACCTAAAGTCAGAGCCTCAAACACCTACATTGGGGGGGTATTGCTAGAACTTCATATACGTCTAGGAACTAGTGTGGTTCATGCACCAGTTCATTGTTTGATAAATAATATTGTGACCAAATATTAAAGAATCAATAGGCAATTACCAATAGAAATTATAAAGATTATTAGCATTAGAAAGCAATCATCCAAATAAACACATTTTATCTCCAGTGTACATGAAGAGTATTCAATTTGATAGTATCATGAACAAGTAGCAAAAATTGAAGTAATTAAATGTGTACAAAAAGTCTTAGCTTTAAGACGATTTCTATGACATCATTCACGCCTCGTACTCGTGATCTCAGGAATTCCTCGTAGAAGCCCTTAGAGGTGAATAACACGAATGTAGGTAACAGCTCGTTGACTCCTCACATACGAGCTGTAATTTAAGGGATATTACGTAGCATTGAACTAGGCTACTTAAATCTCAATATTCATGAAATATAAAATAAAAATTAGTGCGGTACTAACGTTGGATTTTTTGTAGTCGTTCGATATAACGACAGGCTGCCCACGACATATACAATCTCTAATGATGCATCAAAAATGAACTATATACTTATCGAAAGGTGCAAATTATGTTGAAGCCTGCCGGTATTGCGTCTCAGTCTCAAACTTCCACAATGTCGTACACGTGGTTGAGACCTTGGCCTGAATATCGACGCGTTATTAGTTGACCGAGCACTGCAGATCACGTAGAAGAATAATTATTCGTTCTGGGTTGAGTATCAGTGTAATTCTTGCTGATAATCCCAACGTCACGTGTCTCAGACCCTGACGCCACGACTTTTGTTGCTCAATTCCGCAACACGAGTTCACCACTCCCCTTTCCAGTGGATGGAGCAGTCCTAGGTTTAAATTTATTAGACTTATTTAAAGTCGGTTTGGGTTTGACTGAGGTGTCAATATTAGGTGGTTTAGACTCAGGTTTAATCTCATCATGGGTCTTCAACCTGTTAACCGTTATTCTCAGTCCCTCGAATATTTGTTCGAGAGTGAGAAACTCGGTTTTATAGTGTGAGCAGATTTCTGCTAAGATATTTCGAGGTAATTTCCTCTGCAGAAGTAACTTGATTGACCATTCTGAGGCTGGTATATCAACTTTAGTACCTAAGGCTTTTACTAGAGACTCTACTTCTAGCCTGAAGCTTTGAAGTGAGTCTGGTCTGTTACTTGGTGCATTCAGATCTAGCAACTGGTATTAAAAGGTTAGCTATACTCAACTCCTTGTTGCAATAGTTCAACTGTAGCAGTTTTATAGCTTCCTCATAATTACTCTCAGTGAGAGCTAGGTTATTTATGACTTTTTTAGCCTCTCCTTTGAGAAGACTAATCAGGTATGAGAATTTAGAAATCTTGTCAAGAGAAGATTATCTATGTATATGAACTTCAAATGAAGTCCAAAAGTTGTCCCAATTTTCTTTATCAAGCCCTGCAAATGTAGGTAAGTCTATAGTAGGTAAACGAACCTCAGGTAATTGGTTACTGGATTGAGACATAGTATTATTTGTATTAGATTTAGATTGTGTTACTAAATTGGATAGTACGTCAAGTTAATCTTGAGTCTCATCTTCATACTGGGAAATATCTGCTATAATTCGATCCATTTCATCAGGATCAGTTTCTATGGTATTCAGTAGGTCGAGATAAGACTGGCTTGTAGATCTAACTTGATCATATTTCAGATCAGCCACTCTCACTGATGTTTCTAATCGATGGGAATCAATGGGAGTTGCTTTAGACAAGGCCTCAGACTTGTTAATTAGTCTAGTTAAATGACCTTTGAGGCCAATATAGGTTCTCCTTAATTGTTCAGGAGTAGCCATGATGGTTTTAAGTCCAAACTTCATGGGACTTGAATAAGTATTAATAATGAAGCTTGGGTACTTGCTCGTTGGTTGACAAGTAATATTAAGTATAGCCGAATTTAATGTGGCTAAATTACACTCTACCTCACTCGAGGTTAAATGTACCTACCTAACAATAAGTAGCTAAGGATTTTGAGCAGTGCTTGAACTTCACCATTAACTTTCTTCCGGCTAGCTCATCTTTATCACCATTAGATGTAATAGTGATCATTCAGCAGCACTCAAAATATATACACAGAAAATAATGAGTACAAGAAGAAATAATATGGATATACTCTAATTAGAGTTATCTTAAGGTTTAATCCCACCCTTGCTAGGGTCAGCACAAAATGAATAATATATGTACTACTAACTAGCTCAAGCCTAGTCGTGAGAATTTCTACCTAAGAAACTACAAATTTATTTAGTCTGTGTTTGTGCCAAATTCAGCACAATCACAGCCTAAATTCCTACCTAATAAAGGTTGGCAAAGATTATTGTGGTGCAGTAATGTGAATATATAGTTGTGCTGTATTTTTGTTTTTTTTGGATTTTATAGTTTATATAAATGTGCCACTTGCACACACAAGTGAAAAACAATTATGTACAGTTAATTTTGGCTTGCTAGCCACAGCCGTTTGTGATAATTGATTGTGTTGATCAATTTGTCAACTACATGTGACCTAGACTCACCTGACAGGTGTACACCATCTCTTGCCAGGTTTTGCCTGTATGGTCTGGCTGTAAATTGGATATAAGTGGCATCCAATCGTACTCGTTTTTTCAGCCTGAAGTTTATGTATTTGGCAGCTCTCTGGTAATATTCTGGTGTTACTCCCCAACGATTATCATTATTCAGTTGGCGAGGTTCCACTAATGTGAATACTACCGAATTGCTGATGAGTTTAAATGAAGAAATTATGGTTTTAAGGTGATTAATCACCTCAGCTGGATGACGAGTAGGATGGATGTCATTACCACCTAAATAAATAATGGTTAGATGGTGAGGCCACTCTAACGCAGGTGTTAGTGTGGAATTGTTGTAGAAGTTATGAGCTGTTGCTCTTGGTGACCTAAAGATTCTCACCTCAGTATGAGGTATAGGTCTAAGTGTTGTGGGTAACTGACTGTGTCCCACGAGTGCTACCTTATACATGAGGTATAAGTAGCAAAGTATTGGTGTGAATTAGGCTAACCTATGTGTTACGCTGCCGGTAGTCACAATTAATTAATGTGGTTAGTCTAGACTACTTCACACGATGATTAGTTATTACTAATTAGTATATTTATATTTATATTTATCCGGTTCGATAAGGACCAAAATGTGGGATATCTGGGGCTTGACTCAATTTATTTAATAATTAAATGAATTGAGTCAAGCCCCAGATATCCCACACCCGGTTGCTGCAAGGCAAGTAGACTAGAGAATCTTTCTACTTGACTATTAATAATACTTCCTAATTAAAGGAAATATTCCTACTGAATATAGCAATCAGTGTAGAATTTATCTACAGGTATTAATGCAATATTGATTCCTATATAAATTAAGAATATTGTTAAAGAGACGTACTGGGGTTTTGTTTTAATTGATTGGCCTAACGACAACTAGTCTAAATGTTAAATGTGTACACAGTATAACAAATAGAAAAAAATTATAGTTGCCGAGCCGCGTGTCCGTTTATGGCGAGAAACACGCAATCCTTCGTCTTCAGCTGCTGTGTGAAGGACATTGACTTCGGATTTGTTATCACTCTGATTCCAGGACACGGCTATTGATTGTAAATTTAACGTTGAAACGCTCTTGTGATTGTAAGAACGAATAATTAAACTAAGCAAATGCTTTACTATTGCGTTGTCTCTCTCGCACGCTGCTAATATGGCGTCACTCGTCGGGGTCGGGCAGCAAGCACGTCGCTCTCCTTCCTCCCAGGCTGTGCTACGCATGCGCAGCCCGCTCAAAGTATTCTCGAGCTTAAAGTACTTTATTTTTACTTGCAATTAATTCGGAAGGAAAGGACTGGTGACAAGTGCTTACGTCACTAAGTAATGCATTAACGTGCAATATATTTTGCACAATTGAGGTCAGCTTATTACGACTGCGTGAAGAAATATCATATAAATTGCTTTACTTTGCAATATTTTCTACTATATTTGTTAATACACCTAAATGAACGAATTAAGTATGTAATAATATGTTACGTAAATAATCAACTTAATATATGATTATCCTTAGTAATGGAACGTAATTAACTAAACTTTTTTTTAGATGCAACTAAATGTTGAGAGATTAATGTTTTAGCCTGTAGCTTCCTCCCGGCGTCATTGAGACTGTGGGAAGAATTTGGCAAATATTGCGTCGCAATAGAAACATTAATTGAATTAGTTCTACATAATAGTAGAGTTAGTAAATACTATGGTTAATACAATAATGATGTATGGTAATACAAGAAATGGTGTATTAGTGTTGGAAGATTTCCAACACATAGTACCTATATTCACTATGCATGAACAAGCATAGTACCAATAGTCACTATGGAAGGACGTACATAATATATATAATCACTATGTATGGACGAGCATAGTATCTATAGTCACTATGGATGGACGAGCAAAATATCTATAGTCACTATGGATGGACGAGCAAAGAACCTATAGTCACTATGGATGGACATATATAGTAAATATTGTCGCAATGGATGAACGCGAAGTGTACCTATAGTCACTATAGATGTACGAGCAAAGTGCCTATAGTCACTCTAGATGAACGAGCATAATACCTATATTCTCTATTGATGCACGTATATAGTAACTATAGTCACTATAGACGGGCATAGTCCCTATATTCACTATGGATGGACAAGCATAGTACCTATAGCCACAATGGATGGACAAGCATAGTACCTACAGTCACAATGGATGGATGAGCATAGTACCTATAGGCACTAAGGATGGACGAGCATAGTACCTATAGTCACTATGGATGGACGAGCATAGTACCTAAAAACATTAAGAATTGACGAGCAGAGTATCTATAGCCACAATGGATGGACAAGCATAGTACCTACAGTCACAATGGATGGATGAGCATAGTACCTATAGTCACTATGGCTGGACGAACATAGTACCTATATGCAGGCGATGAGTCACAATAACGTGGCTGAAGTATGATGACCAGACCACACACTAGAAATTGAAGAGACGACGACGTTTCGGTCCGTCCTGGACCATTCTCAAGTCGATTGTGGACGAGCATAGCACAATCGACTTGAGAATGGTCCAGGACGGACCGAAACGTCGTCGTCTCTTCAATTTCTAGTGTGTGGTCTGGTCATCATAGTACCTATAGTCACAATGGAAGGACGAGCATTGTAATAATTGTCACTCTTGATGGACGTGCATATTACCTATGCTCAAAATGAATGAATATACTCAGTACCTATAGTCACTATAGATGGAGGAGCATAGTACCAATATTCACTATGAATGGATGAGCATAGAAACTATAGTTACTCTGGATGGACGAAAATAGTACGTATAGTCATTATGGATGGACGAGCACAGTTCTTATAGTCAATATGGATGAACAAGCATAGTACCTATATGCACTATGCATGAACAAGCATAGTACCTATATGCACTATGCATGAACAAGCATAGTACCTATAGTCACTATGGATGGACGTACATAGTATCTATAGTCACTATGGATGGACGAGCAAAGTATCTATGGTCTCTATGGATGGACGAGCAAAGTACCTATAGTCCCTATATATGGACTTATATAGAACCAATATTCACTATGGATAGACGAGAATACTACCTATTGTCACTATGGATGGCCATATATAATAATGATAAGGATTGTGATGTTGTGTACCTTGACTTTAGCAAAGCTTTTGATACAGTGCCACATGAAAGACTAATTAAAAAAAATAGAAGCTCATGGTATTGGGGGTGCTATATTAACTTGGATTAGGGCATGGCTATTCCAAAGGAAACAGAGAGTTAGTATTAATGGGGTTAAGTCAGAGTGGGATAATGTTGTTAGTGGAGTACCTCAGGGCTCTGTCCTGGGACCTCTGTTGTTTATAATATATATAAATGATTTAGATTCAGGTTTGAGTAGCAACATTTGCAAATTTGCCGATGATACGAAAATCGGTAGGGAAATTAATTCGGAGGAAGACTCACTATCACTTCAAGTTGATCTAGATAGGGCTTTGAAATGGTCAAATGATTGGTAAATGCAGTTTAATGCTGATAAATGTAAAGTTCTGAGGCTAGGTAATGATGATAGAGTTACAAGATACGAGCTAGATGGTGTTGAGATTGTGAAGTCGGATTGCGAAAGGGATCTGGGAGTTATGATTAGTAAGAATTTAAAACAAAAGGATCAATGCATGAATGTTCGTAATAAGGCGAATAGGACACTGGGATTTATTAATCGAAGCGTTAGTAACAAGACACCTGGTGTGGTTCTTAAGCTATATCTTGCTCTGGTTAGGACCCATTTAGATTAGGCAGTTCAGTTTTGGTCGCCATATTATAGAATGGATATAAATTCACTTGAACGTGTCCAGCGTAGGATGACTAAGTTAATTCCCCAAATTAGAAATCTTTCATATGAAGAAAGATTAACAAAGCTTAAGTTGCATTCACTTGAAAGGCGAAGAGTTGGGGGTGACATGATAGAGGTTTACAAGTGGGTGAATGGACATAACAAAGGGGATATTAATAGGGTATTAAAAGTATCAACACAAGACAGAACACGAAACAATAGGTATAAATTGGATAAGTTTAGATTTAGGAAAGACTTGGGTAAATACTGGTTCAGTAACAGGGTTGTTGATTTGTGGAACCAATTGCCGCGTAACATTGTGGAGGTGGGGTCCCTCAATTGTTTCAAGCGCAGGTTGGACATGTATATGAGTGGGATTAGGGGGTTATAAATAGGACCTGCCTCGTATGGGCCAAAAGGCTTTCTGCAGTTGCCTTTGTTCTTATGTTCTTAGTCAATATTGATGGACATACAAAGTAACTATATTCACTATGGATTGACGAGCATAGTACCTATAATCACTATGGGTTGATGACCTTAGTACCTATAATCACTATGGATGGATGGACATAGTACCTAGTCACTATGGATGGACGTATATAGTATCTATAGTTACTATGGATGGAAGTATATAGTACCTATAGTCAATATGGATGGACGTATATAGTATCTATAGTTACTATGGATGGACAGATACAGTACTTATAGTCAGTATTGATGGACGAGCATAGTACCAATAATCACTTTGGATGGATGAACATAGTACCAATAGTCACTATGGATGGACAGATACGGTACTTATAGTCAGTATTGATGGACGAGCATAGTACCTATAGTCACTATAAATGGACTTACATAGTTCCTATAATCACTAAAGATGGGCAATCAATGTTCCAAAAGTCACTATGGATGGACGAGCAAAGTACCTATAGCCACTATGGATGGATGAGCATAGCACCTATTGTCACTATGGATGGACATGCATAGTTCCCATAGTCACTATGGATGGACAAGCATAGTACCTATAGTCACTATAGGTGGACATGCATAGTACCTATAGTCACTATGGATGGACGAGCATAGTACCTATATTCGCTATTCATGAACAAGCATAGTACCTAGAGTCACTATGGAAGGACGTACATAATATATATACTCAATATTAATGAACGTACATGGTATCGCTAGTCACTACGGATGGACAAGCAAAGTACCTATAGTCACTATGGATGGTTGTATATAGTTCCAATATTCATTATGGATGGACGAGTATGCCTAGCAAACATTTTCACGTTTAAAAAACATGTTAAAAACGATATTTCATTGTTTTCGGCTCGTTTGTAATTACTTTTAAAAAACGTATTATGAGAATTTTTAAAAAGACCTTAGAATGTGAGTTGGAAACGTTTCAAGAAACCTTTTAATAATCTTTTAATTACTTACTTTAAAACTTTTCGAATAAACGTTTTTAATACCTTGTTCCTAATTTATATTGTAATATAAATTAGGCTATAATCGTATTTTCTAAATTCAGATCTGTAATAGAAAGGGACAGACATCCTATATATGTCAATCTATATAAATAAAAATGGAAATGTTTATTTGTTCAAAATCGCTAATCCCCGAAAGTTTTTCACCGATTGCTTTGAAATTTTCAAACAATGTTCCATTCGCATCCGAGCAGGTTTTTATATACATACTATATAGATGTCACTTCTGTGATGAGAAAAAACATGCTTTTTCTGATAAACTGTGTTTTCATGTGAGGGAAATCTTTGAAACCTCTTTATTGATTGCTTTGACATTTTGATATAATGGTGCATTCGAATAGGTGAATGTTTTTATATACCTACTATATAAAAGCTTCACCTGTAACAAGAAAAAAACAGTTTTTTTTAAACAGTGCCATATGTAGGTAGTAAGAGCAACACGCTGCAATCTCCAAAAGTTTTCAAAGCTCTCCAAAAGTTTTCACAGATTGCTTTGAAATTTTTACACAACATTCCATTCGAATATGTGTGTGGTTTTATATACCTACTATTTAAATGCCACACCTGTGAGAGGTAAAAAATTTTTTTTTTTAACAGCGCCATCTGTTGCACATAAGAGGAACACGCACTAAATAGAATATGCTACGATTTCATTTCAATGTTTCCGATTGCATTGATAAATTGAATTTTCATAGATTTTGATTTTTTTTCATTTTGATATAAATATTTTGTGTGACATTGCATTGGAATTGAGCTGTGTTGTTTACCATACTGCTCATTTCGTGAGTATAGTTTATTTGATTCTATTTTAATTTCTTTTCATTTCGTTTTTTAAACTGATCTTCATATTTTTCAGTGCAATTGGTGGTGAAATTGAGTTGTGTTGGTTGATCTGCGTTTGAATTAAAATATTTCTTTAGTATTTTTTGTTTTTGTTTTGAAACAAGAAAATGGACAAAACGTTTATTTCACAGCTGCAAATGTACAACAAACAACCATGAATCCACCGGCTGCAACGTTATCTGCTTTCTTCACCTTATGTCAAAATGAGGCATTTGCAAAAACACTGCTGTATTCTGAAGTTCCTACGTATTACACATGGAATGCCAATAGGAAATCATTTGAACGACGCAAACGAGGAGAGCGAGTCGACGGACGACCTGGCATATTTAAATAAACTACGATAGGCAGACTGTACACTGTGCTTCCCAATCAAGATGAATGCTTCTCTCTTCGCATGCTGTTCGTAAATGTGTCCGGTCCAACGTCTTTCCAGCAATTGAGATTTGTCAACGGCGTAACAGATGCTACTTCCTGTAGTGTATGTCAAGGTCTGAATTTATTGGAAAATTTCTGACACTGGGATGTATGTCTTAATATGCGTTCAACACGTCACATCCAAATCAAATTCGTGTATTGTTTGTAATCATATTGACCGCCGGCTCTCCTTCATCTCCAACAGAGTCATGGGAGAAATATAAATCGCACATCGCGGAAGATATTGTCCGTCGAATACGCAAGGAAAATTCAAATATGAACATGGATTTCACACCAAAAATCTACAATGAAGCGTTGATAATGATTGAAGATTTGTGCTTAGAAATCGCGAACAAAGTTCTCAATCAGTTGGAAATGCCATCACCGAATCGATCTGCTGAGGCTTCTTCAATGTAGAATTGGGTCGTGAACAAAATTACATCGCAGGTGATCTGTTGTCGTATGTGCAATCAAATATTCCTAATCTAATGCTTGAGCGAAAAGGCATTTACAATCAAATAATTCAAACTGTCAATAACGGGCTTGGAGAAATCTTCTTTGATGCGCCAGGAGGAACTGGTAAAACCTTCTTAATTAGATTGATTCTTGCAGCATTTCGATCCTAAAATGGCATAACCTTAGCTCTTGCATCGTCCACAATTGTTGCAACATTGCTACCATGTGGAAGAACTGCTACTTCAGCTTTGAAATTGCCATTGAACATGCAATTCATTGAAACTCCCACGTGCAACATTTCCAAAGCATTCTTCATAGGAAAAGTATTGCAGAAATGCAAACTTATTGTTTGGGATGAATGCACAATGGCCCACATAAAATCGCGCGAGGTTCTTGATCGATAATTGCAAGATTGGCCTGTAAACATCAGGCCATTTGGGAACGCAGCAATATTGCTTGCAGGAGTTTTCAGGCAAACATTACCTGTAATTCCTCGATCGACACCAGTGGACAAAATAAATGCTTGCCTGAAATACTCTGCTACATAAGGACATTTAAATTAACTACAATTATGCGTTTCCAGCTGCAAAACGATCCACCAGCTGAGATATTCTCACATCAATTGCTGGAAATTGGGAACGGAAACACGCCGGTTGTACTGACCTCAGGACGAATTTCGTTGCCTCATAACTTCTACAATTTAGTGACGTCAAAAGAAAAATGTGTTGAAAAAGTATTTCCCAATATCCAAACCAATTATAAGAATCACGTTATAGCATATAGCAAAGCTGTATTCAGTTTCAGTTGTGTGTTTGTAAACTAAAGTCTTTGAAAATGTAATAAGTTTTACGAAACGCGCTCAAGTGTCGCGTCAGACTATAAATAAAAATGAATTTTGGAGAATTGATTTTTGAATTACCACCAGTAGTGAAAAGAAATGTACGAAAGATTGAGAAAATTCGTGTTAGAATTATTAATCTTACTTTTTTGGTCATATTTAATGATATATGTCTACAGGAAAGACTGCTACCAAAATATATATATATATATATATATATATATATATATATATATATATATATATATATATATATATATATATATATATATATATATATATATACATATATATATATATATGTTACAGCCCTCTCGGGTCGCAACTGGGTTCGTACTCTGATGTCGTTAGAGGAAGGGTATCCGGCCCCAAGCCAGTTGTGGCTTTCAAGGGATGAGATCCGTGACGCAAGAAACTTAACCCTTAAACTGCGCATGGCGTATATATACGCCCTGAGTAACATGTCCCATGGTGCGCATGGCGTATATATACGCCATAGGGTGCCAGGCCTGATTCAAATGGCCCGCGGCTACACGGGGTTCACAGTAGCTTCTTCAGGGCTCTTGTAAACAGATGCCATTTTAAAAAAAAATCGTGGGCAATATTCTCAGGTGTGAGAGGCACAGTACTGTTGGAGCAACCAAGGCCGGCGCATGCAGCATGAGCGAACAGCATTGATGTTCAGCTTGTGACCACAGCATCGCCGAAAAATGTCAAAATAAATATATAATTGTTATTATTTAGCGATGACAATATTACAGATGACCAATGACTGTTATATAAATAACCAGGGTTGTGATAATAGCAGGATTGTTGTAATAATTAGCACTGTGTGAGGAGTGATGCTGAGAGACGGAGGGAGACAGCATCGTTTACTGACTGTGTGGCCACCTGTTATTGTTTGCGTTCACCATACCAGGTCAGTGGTTCTCTATGGTGAACACAAATGTAGATACTTATATATAATGTGTGTATTAGTGTAATAACAGCAAAAGGATTATGCTGGGAGGAGCCATATGGGTGACGGAGGTGACGTCGTCTGCACGATTTCTCTAGCTGTTTAGAGGGTGGCCACTATGCTCTTTGGGCGCTCTACAAGCTTAGGTGTACAGTTACGGTGCATAAAACATGTAGATATTTATATATAATAAGTGTATATAGGGTAATAACACTGCAAAAGGTATTGTTGGGGGAGAAAGTTTAGTGCGTGTGACCTTGAAAGAGTGAGGGAGCCGCCAGCCGCCATCTGTGTATAGCGACGACTCTTAGTGCCTGAACTAACTATATCAGCTTAGCTGTACAGTTGTGGTGAACAAAATATACACATACTTATATATAACGTCTGTATATAGTGTAGTAACACCACAACTGGTATTGTTGGGGGAGAAAGTTTAGTGCGTGTGTTGAGGGAGTGGCAGCGAGTGGCTGGCTGGTGTGTGGCGGTAACTCCTCGTTGCTTTTCGACTCTCAATACCAACTTAGTGGTTCGTTATGGTGACCAAAACATGCCAATACTTAATATAACCTGTGTATAGAGTGTAATAGCAGCAAAACTATTTGTTTATTGTTTTATAAACATAATAATTGAATCACTAATATGCACATCATACTTTTGAGTATAGCGATTATTAACCACTTTTATTATATAAATATATTACAATACACACTATTGAATAATATTACTGCAAAAAAACTAAGAAAAAATCAATCGGAGACATTGAAACAATTAGGTAATAATATCTTTGTGGCAACTCCCATCTGTCAACGCGGGTGACGCTGACCAGGTCTGACGACCGCTCTGTCAATGCCCACTTTTTGCCAGACTTCCTCGGTCAATTGCGCCCAAAATATGTCACCTACGATTTTTTTTTTCCGTGCTCAGGGGACACAAATTAACATGTTTAGAAGACGAAAAAATTTGTTTGAATTTTTTTTTTCTTGCGCACAGGGGTGTAAATGTCCATATGACCCCTGAGCAGTGTAAGGGTTAAAGGGGAAGGGAAATAAAGTCAAGAACTTAATACTATAATTATTACCATCACCAATAAATAATTTATAAAAGATTACACAGGGGGAGGGGTATTAACACTGCACAGGGGACTTATTTACACTGTAGTCTTCTTCTGAAGACTCTGGATGTTCTTGGTGCCAAGTTCTCGGTGCTCTTGTGGTCTCTCGACAAATCCTTCAACAAGCTGAGTCTACCCCGGACACAGGCCAGCCAAAACACAGTTCCACTGGGGGCACCGCCGTGGAGGCCGTCAACCACAAGTCCAGCAGAACAGCTGGCAGGTTCCGGATCAGCAACGCTGTTCAGGCTACTCCACGAGCGATACTAGGGTAGCGCCCTAGTCAGGAGCCTCGTGTGATACCACAGATCACTCTCCTGTCCTCAATACCCCAGTGGTCAATCGTCTCCAGCAGTCGGTCCCGGGTACGACAATCCTTCTACTGCCACTTCACTGGCAGGGTAACACCACAGTGTTCCTCCGGGAGGCGACTCACAGCTGCTGCAGCAAAGCACAAGGTACGGGGACGGCTGCCTTGGGTAGACTGACTCAACTTCCCTTACAGCAGTCCCAGGTCGACTCTGTAAACAGACACGTCATCAATATCAGGGACACACTAAAGCACCTCACTTACAGGCTCAGACACAAACGCCCGACATATCCACTCCATAGATGGCGTTGTAGTCTGAGCACCACCTCACCAGAGGTCAGCAGCGGCTGTGTTGTGACCCGAACAGGACTGGAAACTGGCCCTTGTGGCCAGTACTCTTCGTCCTCACCAGGTGTCGTCGTCCATTGGGTGGGGGTTTCGGGAGCTGACCCACAGATGGCGTGGTCGTCACTGCTCCAGGCCCGGACGCTGGATTCGGGTTCGTAACACCTCCCCACCAAAAAGAATTTGGTTTGGGTTTCTAGAAAGAGAATTACAAACCAAATTAGTACGGTGACACAACTCCAAATGGACTCACTTATACCGTAAACTGGAACGGCGAGGCTGTCTCGTCCACAGAACTGTCCTACTGGGCAATTCCGGCACAACGGGAACTTGCAGATAGAAGGCAATGACCTGCCTGACGTAATCTTCCACGTCTCCACTGCGATGTCAAGCAGGGGCATCATCTCGCCTCTCTCGAGTAAGGATCGGTATAGACACGATGAGGGGCGACTCGACACTTCCCTGTGTCGGGGCACCGATGATGGCTGGTCACAGACGGCATTTCTAGTGCCGGTCCGGTAGTCCTTCTGGGAGACAGGAACCTGGAATACAGAGGTCTGATAATTCAGAGTGACAGCGACAGCGGGTAAAACAGTACTTACAGCATACTCTACTAGGTCCACACCTAGTTCCAACGGGGCTGTTCGTACATCGAAGATGGCATTCGCTCTGCCACCGTCAGGTCGACCAACGTTCCGCATAACGCTGCATCCAGGCTCAGCAATCACGCGGGGGGTGTCAACCTGTCGGAAACAGTCACTCATATTATCACATGTCGTACCTCCTGTATCAACCATCACCTTCCAGGTCCCTTCTTCGACTGCAACACTCACAGTGCATGTCTCTAATCCCTGGGATCTCTTCACGATGTTCAAGGGAGCCATCATCCTTCGGGTCGTCCACTGGTCCTTACTGAGAGCACACAGGAGAATAAAACAAAATACTGCTAAGAGACATGCGGCCAACTGAGGGATAAGCTTCCTGAGCTTGTAATGTCCATAGCCGGCTACATCCACTAGCCTGGTTTGGACCAAAGAGGGCACTAGACCTTTCGAACACACCTCACATACCTCTGACGTCTAGGGAATCTCTGGCCGGTTCAATGAACGCTGTACAATGCCATACCGCAAGTACACATCCGCCTTCGCTCCAGACTCGTTGGTATCCGTGGGTGCCTGCACACAAGGCCTCTCTTCTAGCTCAGGTACTTCTACTATCGTAACCGCATGTTCCTTGTCGAGAGAAGAATCAGGAGACTCTGCTAGAACACTGTCGATCTGCGGGTGAGAGGACAAATTAAACATGTTTAAATCCGGGTCTGTTTTTACCTGGACATTACCACTGCCTGTTGTCACCTCTGACTTTGCTGTTTCGGCTGACTCGTCCACAATCTTGGGATGATTGGTGCTCCAATCCGATACCAAGTCATTGGCTAGTACCACGTCAATCCCAGCTATAGGGAGGGTATCGACTACTGCCAACGCACATGTGCCGCTGAAGTAAGGCGAGTCGAGATGTACTGGCACTAAGGGGGCGATGTACTGCGTCCTAGGAAACCCAACCAGGACAACCTCTGGTCTCCCATCCACACTTACTCGCTCGGGTAACGAGTTCTTCACGATCAGGGACTGGGCTGCTCCACTATCTCTGAGAACTACAACCGATCTACCAGTATGATCACTCGATACATACCCGCCTGAAGTGTGAGGGGAAAACAATCTGGGTTCTTCCTGCGTCGCCGTCGACTGGCTTCCTGCTGGTGGTGTAACATAGCTCATCATCATCACCTCCCTACGTGCGCCGCCACCTCTTCTGCCTCGGCACATAGCAGCTACATGCCCTTTCTGCCCACAGGTCCAACACACCACATTCCTCCTCGGACTCCGATGTTTCGGAGTGCTAGGACTCGTCCTTCGAGGGCTACTTGGGGGCGTCTTCTTAGCGCTTCGTGGGACGGGGGTCTCCTCTTCGTCCTGAGGTTTATCAAACCGACGTTGGTAATGCCTTGAGACGTACTTAGCAGAAGGCCTATGCGTCAGGATATACTCTTCAGCCATGGTGGCTGCCGCACTCAAGGTCTCTATCTGCTGTTCCTCTAAGTACGTCTTCAGGTCTCCAGACAAACAATCCTTGAAGTCCTCTAGCAGTATGAGCTGCTTGAGGTCTTCTTTGGTCTCCAACTTCCGAGAGGCACACCATTCCTGAAAAAGTCGCTCCTTGATGGTGGCGAATTCGGTGAAAGTGTGCTCTGAGGTCTTCTTCAGGTTCCTGAACTTCTGCCTGTACGCCTCAGGTACCAATTGGTACGCCATGAGCACAACCTTCTTCACCTTGTCATAATCGCCGGAGTCGTCAAGGGATAACGTGGAGTAGGCGATTTGGGCCTTCCCAGTCAAGACTGACTGTATCATGATGGCCCAATTCTCCCTTGGCCACTCCAAAGAGGCAGCGACTTTCTCGAGGCTGCGAAGAACTTTGAAACTTCCTTTTTGTTGAATTTGGGGACCATTTTGATGTTCCTTACCGGATCGAAACTGCTCGTTTCCGTTGTTGGCCTCCAACCGCCGCCTAATCGTAATACTTCTAGTTCATGTTGTCTCTGTCTTTCTTTTTCTTCTCTCTCTCGCTGTTTCTCTTCCCTTTCTCGCTCTTCTCTCTCTCGTCTCTCTTCTCTTTCTCGCTCTTCTCTTTCTCTTTCTCGTTTCTCTTCTCTTTCTCGTTCTTCTCTTTCTCGTTTCTCTTCTCTTTCTCTTTCTGCCTTCCTTTCTTCTAATTCTAAACGCCTCATCTCTAATTCTTTATCTTGTCTCTCTCTTTCCATTTCTAATTTCTTCCATTCTATCTCCCGATTTATCTCTAAGGCACGCATTTTGACTGTAAGAAAGCTAATATTCAGCTCACCTGCATCACTGTCAATGTCACTGCCTTTATCTTCCTTTTCAGTGGAAGCTACTTCCTCACTTTCTTTTGTACTTGGTACCTCACCTTTCTGTTTTTCCTCGGCCTTCAAATGCCGGTGAACCTTTGACAAGATCTCCACACGGGAATCACTGGCACGGATCTTGATCTCCAGGTAGGCGCTCAACAGTACGAGTTCCTGTTTGTTCAGATATTTTATTCTGGCAAGACAGTCCTCTCTGTTCAAAAAAGCCTGAACATCGTCCAGATCATCGATGGTAGCTTTTTCTGCCATTGTCACAGATGGAACACTTAGCACTTAACACACCGCTTTCACGTTAGCACTTAACGCACCGAGCACTGTTCTACGTCAATATTGCACTTTATCGCACCTGGCGCCTCACTTGCCAATATTGCACGTAATTACTTCGGGCACCGCACTACACAATATTGCACTGAATCACAGCGAACACTTCGCTCTACAATATTGCACTGAATCACGCCGAGCACCGCACTACACAATATTGCGCTTAATCGCTTAATCACAGCGAGCACCGCACTGCACAATATCGCACTTAGTCACTCTGAGCACCGCACGGGACGTATAACGTCCCAATCGTCACACACAGGGGGAATTATATATAGGGATTACGCCACTTCACCACCCCTGTCAAACATACTTAACAAGGGGACGGATCCCGCTGGGGATGCCAATTATGTTACGGCCCTCTCGGGTCGCAACTGGGTTCGTACTCTGATGTCGTTAGAGGAAGGGTATCCGGCCCCAAGCCAGTAGTGGCTTTCAAGGGATGAGATCCGTGACGCAAGTAACTTAAAGGGGAAGGGAAATAAAGTCAAGAACTTAATACTATAATTATTACCATCACCAATAAATAATTTATAAAAGATTACACAGGGGGAGGGGTATTAACATTGCACAGGGGACTTATTTACACTGTAGTCTTCTTCTGAAGACTCTGGATGTTCTTGGTGCCAAGTTCTCGGTGCTCTCGTGGTCTCTTGACGAATCCTTCAACAAGCTGAGTCTACCCCGGACACAGGCCAGCCAAAACACAGTTCCACTGGGGGCACCGCCGTGGAGGCCGTCAACCACAAGTCCAGCAGAACAGCTGGCAGGTTCCGGATCAGCAACGCTGTTCAGGCTACTCCACCTTGGGGAGCATAACTAGTGCTCACCCCAGAGCAAGACTAGAGTAAAGTAAGTGAGGAAAACCCCAATGTTGTCGTTTTACCTCACCTACTCTTACTCTAGTCTTACTCTGGGGTGAGCAATAGTTATGCTCAAGGTCACTCACCATAGCCCTGCGGGTCTTCACTCGATCCTCACAGCGCCACTGCACGCCAGGAGAGTCTCCCAGTCAATCTTAACGGCCTCTTATTAAGAAAGAGTGAGAACACGACTCATTCACTTGACTGTCGTGTGCCCTCCCCAACAATTGGGCTCTACGGTTAACCACAAGGTCGCCAACTGGTGTTTTAGGTGGCCAGTAACACCTCAGTGGACTGGTGGAGTCAATGGAAGCCTTGGCAAGGTCACACTCAATAGATCAGGAATCCAGGCAGGTACTTACTGTTATCACTCTATGCTTTCAGTATAATATAGCCACAAGATCAATGGAGGAGATGATAAAAACACAATGGTAATTTTGTATTTTACTTAAAATGTATGAAAGATGTCACAAGGCCAAACAATAATAAATAAACCAACTGATCCTGACGCGGCCGGTAGTTCCCACGGTTAGTATGCGATCACTAAGTGGCAACACCTGCCCTCTTTGTCAAATGTCAAGAACAGCTGATCGCCTGGCCCCCGCGCGCGAAAGCTTTGCTTGTTTCCTAGATTCACGCGCGCTGTTTCTATAAGTTCTTCAATATTACTATAAACTGGCGCACTCGATATTGGCACAATAGCACATATCACTTAGTTACACTATACTCAGGCTCAAACAGTCGTTTCTACAATCAATGCCATAATGATTCACTGTAATGGGTTTCACTGCCCTTCATTCAATAACATATTATAAAGTATTAACACTGGAGTTTTCAGTACTTTCTCTCGTGGGCGATAACGCAATAATTCACTGTACTCACAAATGATTATTCACTGAATGAACATAGACATATATATGGTATATAAATCAAACATCAATACATGGTAAATAAATAGTTTCTGGGCACTTAGCCTAACTTCCAAATACTAGCATAATATTACATATAATTTATCACTGTATGTTCACCTCAACATCTGTAGAAAGATATACAATACACAGTAAATTTATCACTTGTTCCTGGTGCCTGTACACACCAATAATAAACATGAATATTACAAGTACTCTTGATAGTACTGTCTCGCACACTGGTGCTTCACCGTGCCGTGGGTGAGACTTGCTCACGACATATAAAATCCTCAGGCTAGATAATATAGCCGAATAATATAGCTAACTAAAGGGGAATGGGGAGGGAACTAGAAACACCTACTTCAACCTATCCTCCGATGAGAGTCGAGATGTAGCTCCTGGTCCTCGTATCGGGAACGCCCCCACACACACGTCGTCGTGTCCTACCAGAGCCTCTCGTTGTCCCACCGTTTAGCGCGTCGTCTCCGTGAATCTTCACTGCAGGTCCGTCCTTCTTCTTGACTTCTTGAAGGGTTGGAGTCGGTCTCCTGGCCGTCGTCTTCTCCCATCAACGGCTGCCGCCTACGTCTCAGCTACAGTCGTCCGGAT
This sequence comes from Procambarus clarkii, assembly GCF_040958095.1. Lineage (NCBI taxonomy): Eukaryota > Metazoa > Arthropoda > Malacostraca > Decapoda > Cambaridae > Procambarus > Procambarus clarkii. Next base: position 20,526,042 of record NC_091199.1, on the reverse strand, counting down.
TCCCCAAATAGTCCTCTCCTTCCTCAGCTACCCAGTGGCTCTGTCAGCCACTACGCTGTCATGAACTGGTGAACTGCCACAGACGTCACAGACGTCACATACCCCTTCCCTTAAAATAAGAGTCATGTCTGGTTAGTGTATGCGGGATAGGGCGTCCGCTACTACGTCGTCCTTCCCCTTTATGTGCTCGATCTTGATCTTTGTCAGTCTCTCTGTGGTGAGACGGGCCCCGTCCGCCCTGGACCACTTTTCTTCCTCCTCCGGGAGTTCTCGGTCCCCCTGTACACACAGAACCATCTTCCGCTGGGGTTCTCGGGTACTCGTTCCGTCCTGCCTGGCGGCTCTTCCTTCCACATTGAAGAAAGGTTTTAGGTGGCCTACGTGACACACCTGTTTCTTTCGGGGTTTGTCCGGCTTCCCAATCTCGTACGACACTGGACCCAACCGTCGCGGCACTTGGTTTGGTCCCTTGAACCACGACTTGGTCACCTTACCTTTACCTGGCAGCACAACCATTACTTGGGATCCAACCTGAAAATCCCTCTGCGCAGCTCTCCTGTCGTACCACTCCGACATCTTACGTTGCGCCTCCTTCAGGTGTTTCCCAGCCAGTTCCTTTGCTCTAGTGAGACGTTCTTTGAACTTCTGGACATATTTATTCACCGTTCCCACGGTCGCTCCTGGTGTCCATCGTTCCTTCATCATAGATAGCATGGCATATATAATATAGATAAATGGAAAGTAAGCCTTCTCAGGACCCACACGTCCTCCTTCGGCCTTACTAACCAATTCGGGGAACTCCTCCTGCTGCAACTCTCCGAGACGAGTGCAGTCTACCCCAGGAGAACTGGTGAGGGTCACCTGCAACTCACCATTCGGGCTACCTTCGCCCTCCGCTCGTTCTCCGGGTCCTACGCAGAGGTGATCTGTTCCCAGGCTGTCTGTCGTCACCTCAGCCCCATCAGATCCACAACCTCCTGGTTCTTCGCGTTGCCTCGGTGTCACAGTACAAACTGGGATCGCCACTGGTGTGATTCCCTTCTCGTCCCCACAGGCGTTCAACTCCCCGCCTGTCTCCTTGTATTGTTCTAGGCATTCTTCGCCTTTCATGAGATGCGGGAGGACGTATCCTCCACATGCGTCATTCCCCAAGATGACCTGTGCCTCCATCTTGGGCATTGATGTACAGACTCCCACCACAAGGGTCTGGCAGCCATAATCGGAATCCAAAGTTACCTGGTGTAGGGGCACACTCACCGGGCCTCTCACAGTGGTCACACTTGCCACCCCCACACTGGTACTCTTGTAACCCTCGGGGAACAGGGTTTCACTTACCAGGGTAAAATCAGCCCTGGTGTCTCTTAGCATCTTCACGGGGATGGGGTCTGCGACCCCCATCCTTACGGTTCCTTTACACATGAATGGGTGAACTTTCTTCTCCCCATTCAGCACGGGTTCATCCCGCACTCCCTCGGCCCTCTGGTCCTCGAACATCACTAAAGCAACGTGTCCCCGCTGCTTAAAGCGTCTGCACTCCCGCGCGACGTGTCCGATTTTCCCGCAGTTGTAGCAGCGGACCCTAGGCGGATACCATTCGCCACCGCTCGCCTTAGCACTGCTTTCAGAGGCCGTCGCTCCCTGTGTCCTTCTCGCCTCATTGGTCGTTTCCTTCGTTGCGGTAACAGTTCCCGAGCTTTCAGCTTGGTTCTCCTCTATCAGCTCTACAGCACCTTTTGATCCTCGGGTGTTCCAACTTGAGAGGTGGGACTTGGGAGAACTCGCTCCTGTCCTCCATCCATCCGTCCTTCTATAACTCCTATCGTTTCCGACGTATATGGGTGGTCGGTGCTGTCCCTCTCGGCGTGGGCGTAGGGCTTCTTCTAACATGTCGGCTCGGTCGGCTGCGGCCCTCAGGTTCTTTATGTCCGCCTCCTTTACCCTCATCCTGATCTCAGGAGGGAGCACGGACATAAACTTTTCCATGACCATTAGTTCCTTGATTTCTTCGGCCGACCCCGCTTCTTCAGAGTCCATCCACTTAAGGAACTTTCTTTCCATGTCCCTCGCCGTCTCCGCATACGATTTTCCTGGCGACCGGGTACATTCTCTAAACCTCTTTCTGTAACACTCTGGCGTGAGCTTAAAGGAACGGAGCACAGCTCGTTTTACCACATCGTAGTTGGTGCATTCTTGGAAGTCGAGCATAGTGAAGGCTTCGCGCGCTTCACCTGTGAGCCTCCCTTGGACCAACTCCGCCCACTCCGCCCTCGGCCACCTCTTCATAGCAGCAACTCTCTCAAAGTGATCGAAGAAACTTTCGGCTTCACTAGGCACAAAGACCGGCAGGTCTCGTTCCCTCACTCGTCGGTCTTCCTGTGGCGGCGGAGCAGGTGCAACCATTCCTAGTTCAGCTCGCTTCAGCTCTACCTCCTTGTTGGCTTCTATTTCCAGTTGTCTCAGCCCTCGCTCTTCGCTGCGCTGCTGTGCTTCTCGCTCCTCACGCTTCATCTGGGCTTCTCACTCCTCACGCTTCATCTGGGCTTCTCGCTCCTCATGCTTCAACTGTGCTTCTCGCTCTTGCTCTTCTTTGCGCTGTTGTGCTTCTGCTTCTCGCTCTTCTTTGCGCTGCTGTGCTTCTCGCTCTTCTTTGCGCTGCTGTGCTTCTCGCTCTTCCTTGCGCTGCTGTGCTTCTTCTCTCCTCAGCTGCGCTTCTAGCTGCAGTTTCATTATTTCCAGCTTCACGCTGTGCCTGCTGCCGCTGGATCCCCTGCTGCTTCCACCAACACTCAGGTGTTCACCCACGCTGGCAGGTGTTTGGGGCCGTTCTTCCCCCAAAGCTTCCTCTCGAGCCCCGAGTTGAGCCATTATCTCTAGTCTTCTTTCACCAACTCTGGCAGATTTCAGCTTTATTCCAAAATGATCCGCTATAGCCTGTAACTGTGCCTTGGTGCACTCTTCCAGCACCTGTTCATCTCTAGAGTCAATAAACCTTGCTACTTTATCATCCTCCATCTTGTGCTATGAGTGATAACCTGCGCCTGATCTCTAACACCACCGCCAAGTATCACCACTGCAACCTTTACTTCGATCGTATCCTGGCAAGGTCGCCAATGTTGGGGTTTTCCTCACTTACTTTACTCTAGTCTTGCTCTGGGGTGAGCACTAGTTATGCTCAAGGTCACTCACCGTAGCCCTGCGGGTCTTCACTCGATCCTCACGGCGCCACTGCACGCCAGGAGAGTCTCCCAGTCAATCTTAACGGCCTCTGATTAAGAAAGAGTGAGAACACGACTCGTTCACTTGACTGTCGTGTGCCCTCCCCAACAATCGGGCTCTACGGTTAACCACAAGGTCGCCAACTGGTGTTTTAGGTGGCCAGTAACACCATCAGTGGACTGGTGGAATTAGTGGTAGCCTTGGCAAGGTCACACTCAAGAGATCAGGAATCCAGGCAGGTACTTACTGTTATCACTCTATGCTTTCAGTATAATATAGCCACAAGATCAATGGAGGAGATGATAAAAACACAATGGTAATTTTGTATTTTACTTAAAATGTATGAAAGATGTCATAAGGCCAAACAATAACAAATAAACCAACTGGTCCTGACGCGGCCGGTAGTTCCCACGGTTAGTACGCGACCACTAAGTGGCAACACCTTCCCTCCTTGTCAAATGTCAAGAACAGCTGATCGCCTGGCCTCCACGCGCGAAAGATTATTGCTTGTTTCTAGATTCACGCACGCTGTTCCTTTAAGTTCTCCAATATTACTATAAACTCGCTCACTCGATACTGGCACAATAGCACATATCACTTTGTTACACTATACTCAGGCTCAAACAGTCGTTTCTACAATCAATGCTATAATGATTCACTGTAATGGATTTCACTGCCCTTCATTCAATGACATATTATAAAGTATTAACACTGGAGTTTTCAGTACTTTCTCTCGTGGGCGATAACGTAATAATTCACTGTACTCACAAATGATTATTCACTGAATGAACATAGACATATATATATGGTATATAAATCAATCATCAATACATGGAAAAAAAATAGTTTCTGGGCACGTAGCCTAACTTCCAAATACTGGCATAATATTATATATGTGGCAGTCTCCGTGGTGTAGTGGTAAGACACTCGCCTGGCGTTCCGCGAGCGCTATGTCATGGGTTCGTATCCTGGCCGGGGAGGATTTAATGGGCGCAATTCCTTAACTGTAGCCTCTGTTTAACGCAACAGTAAAATGTGTACTTGGATGAAAAAACGATTCTTCGCGGCAGGGGATCGTATTCCAGGGACCGTAGGATTAAGGACTAGCCCGAAATGCTACGCGTACTAGTGGCTGTACAAGAATGTAACAACTCTTGTATATATCTCAAAAAAACAAAACAAAAAAAAACAACAAAAAAAAAAATATAATTTATCACTATATGTTCACCTCAACATCTGTAGAAAGATATACAATACACAGTAAATTTATCACTTGTTCCTGGTGCCTGTACACACCAATAATAAACATGAATATTACGAGTACTCTTGATAGTACTACACGGCAAACTGGTGCCTTACTGTAACACGGGTGAGACTTGCTCACGACATATAAAATCCTCAGGCTAGAATATATAGCCGAATAACATAGCTAACTAAAGGGAAATGGGGAGGGAACTAGAAACACCTACTTCAACCTATCCTCCGATGAGAGCCGAGATGTAGCTCCTGGTCCTCGTGTCGGGAACGCCCCCACATGACACGTCGTCGTGTCCTACCAGAGCCTCTCGTCGTCCCACCGTTTAGCGCGTCGTCTCCGTGCCTCTTCACTGCAGGTCCGTCCTCCTTCTTGACTTCTTGAAGGGTTGGAGTCGGTCTCCTGGCCGTCGTCTTCTCCCAGCACGGCTGTCGCCTACGCCTCAGCTACAGTCGTCCGGATTCCCAAATAGTCCTCTCCTTCCTCAGCTACCCAGTGGCTCTGTCAGCCACTACGCCGTCACGAACTGGTGAACTGCCACAGACGTCACATACGTCACTGCACGGCTTCACTGCTTCTTGCACAGTACCTGACTGGAGCACTTGTTGCTCAAATAACCGTCAATTCCCTCTCTGGTTCAACACATGAACTAGGGAAGACCTCTCAGAGTACTAGCAGACTTCGGGTGACGCGTAAATCCACGGGAGCAGGAAACAACTGTCAAACTGACAGGACCAATCGTCGCACGTCCGACCTCTGTGACGTGTCGTGTCTGACTGATGGCGCCAGCTCGGCGCGCTGGCCGGACCCCCTTCCTTCGTGACGTCACTTTCGCCATGGGAGGTTTTCATTGGCTCCCGGTGCCACATTGCTGTCGGCGACCAATCCGGTGCCACTGACGTCACACGGTTTTGGCGGGAAATCAGGGAGGCAAGCGCCATCTTGGCTCCCAAAAGGGCCTATACCACAGGCCAAAATATTACTATTTCACAAATTTCTCGGCTCTCCAAGAACACTTCACTCTCTCCCATATATCAAATTGTAGCCTGCAACGTAGAGAACGCTTGGGAAAAGTAGACGTGACTCTTACTGCAGGCGTGGGAGAATTATAAGGGGGGGAACTCCGTCACAATATATATATATATATATATATATATATATATATATATATATATATATATATATATATATATTGTTCTGTCTTGTGTTGATGAAATTAATACCCTATTAATGCCACCTCACCCCATCCACCTCACTCAAATGTAGATATAAACAAAATCGGAGATGCGTAAGTTCTATTCAGTTGTGTATTTGTAAAGTAAAATCTTTGAAAATGTAATAAGTTTTACAAAACGCGCTCAAGTGTCGCGTCAGACTAGAAATAAAAATGAATTTTGGAGAATTGATTTTTGAATTACCTCCAACAGTGAAAAGAAATGTACGAAAGATTGAGAAAATTCGTGTTAGAATTATTAATCTTACTTTTTCGGTCATATTTAATAATATATGTCTACAGGAAAGACTGCTACCAAAATATACTAATATATATATATACATATATATATATATATATATATATATATATATATATATATATATATATATATATATATATATATATATACCGTTTTATATATATTCTATATATATATATATATATATATATATATATATATATATATATATATATATATATATATATATATATATATATATATATATATATATATATATATATATATAGAACTTTAGAACACTTTCCCACCAGGAGACTCGAACCCTAGCCAGCACAGAAGCCTTCCAGCAACTGGCATAACAGGTACGCCTTAACCCGCTCCACCACCCGCTTAAAAGAGATGGTAATTTCGGAGTATTTAAATACACCAAAGATCACCACCTCCCAAGAGCACTAGAGCAAGTGAGGGGTCATTTAGACGTTAATTTCATCAAGTCCCTGTTAATATGGGAAGACACAGTGTCTATGCTTAAGGCACAACTCTCCTAAACACGAGAGTGAAGTATAGAACTTTAGAACACTTTCCCACCAGGAGACTCGAACCCTAGCCAGCACAGAAGCCTTCCAGCAACTGGCATAACAGGTACGCCTTAACCCGCTCCACCACCCGCTCAGACCCTTAAAAGAGATGGTAATTTCGGAGTATTTAAATACACCAAAGATCACCACCTCCCAAGAGCACTAGAGCACTTGCTCTCACTTGCTCTAGTGCCGGCGGGAAAGTGGTTAAAATAGCTTCGGCTATCACTTCCTTTTGTCCGGCCGTGATGGTCAAGCGGATTAAGGCGCCCTGTAGTTACCAGTTGCGTGCCCAAGATTACCATCCGAGTTGCCGGCGGGGAAGTGGTTAAAATAGCTTCGGCTATCACTTCCTTTTGTCCGGCCTTGATGGTCAAGCGGATTAAGGCGCCCTGTAGTTACCAGGTGCGTTGCTCCTGGGAGTATGGGTTCGAGTCACTTCTGGGGTGTGAGTTTTCAGTCGCATATAGTCCTGGGGACCATTCAGGCTTGTTCGCATTTGTGTTCCTCACGTGTGCCCCAAAGAATGAGATGATTTGGTGAAATGCTATGCCCAAGATTACCATGCGAGTTGCCAGCGGGGAAGTGGTTAAAATAGCTTCGGCTATCACTTCCTTTTGTCCGGCCGTGATGGTCAAGCGGATTAAGGCGCCCTGTAGTTACCAGTTGCGTTGCTCCTGGGAGGATGGGTTCGAGTCACTTCTGGGGTGTGAGTTTTCAGTCGCATATAGTCCTGGGGACCATTCAGGCTTGTTCGCATTTGTGTTCCTCACGTCTGCCCCAAAGAATGAGGTGATTTGGTGAAATGCTATGCCCAAGATTACCATCCGAGTTGCCGGCGGGGAAGTGGTTAAAATAGCTTCGGCTATCACTTCCTTTTGTCCGGCCGTGATGGTCAAGCGGATTAAGGCGCCCTGTAGTTACCAGTTGCGTTGCTCCTGGGAGTATGGGTTCGAGTCACTTCTGAAGTGTGAGTTTTCAGTCGCATATAGTCCTGGGGACCATTCAGGCTTGTTCGCATTTGTGTTCCTCACGTGTGCCCCAAAGAATGAGGTGATTTGGTGAAATGCTATGCCCAAGATTACCATGCGAGTTGCCGGCGGGGAAGTGGTTAAAATAGCTTCGGCTATCACTTCCTTTTGTCCGGCCGTGATGGTCAAGCGGATTAAGGCGCCCTGTAGTTACCAGTTGCGTTGCTCCTGGGAGTATGGGTTCGAGTCACTTCTGGGGTGTGGGTTTTCAGTCGCATATAGTCCTGGGGACCATTCAGGCTTGTTCGCATTTGTGTTCCTCACGTGTGCCCCAAAGAATGAGGTGATTTGGTGAAATGCTATGCCCAAGATTACCATCCGAGTTGCCGGCGGGGAAGTGGTTAAAATAGCTTCGGCTATCACTTCCTTTTGTCCGGCCGTGATGGTCAAGCGGATTAAGGCGCCCTGTAGTTACCAGTTGCGTTGCTCCTGGGAGTATGGGTTCGAGTCACTTCTGGGGTGTGAGTTTTCAGTCGCATATAGTCCTGGGGACCATTCAGGCTTGTTCGCATTTGTGTTCCTCACGTCTGCCCCAAAGAATGAGGTGATTTGGTGAAATGCTATGCCCAAGATTACCATCCGAGTTGCCGGCGGGGAAGTGGTTAAAATAGCTTCGGCTATCACTTCCTTTTGTCCGGCCGTGATGGTCAAGCGGATTAAGGCGCCCTGTAGTTACCAGTTGCGTTGCTCCTGGGAGTATGGGTTCGAGTCACTTCTGGGGTGTGAGTTTTCAGTCGCATATAGTCCTGGGGACCATTCAGGCTTGTTCGCATTTGTGTTCCTCACGTGTGCCCCAAAGAATGAGGTGATTTGGTGAAATGCTATGCCCAAGATTACCATCCGAGTTGCCGGCGGGGAAGTGGTTAAAATAGCTTCGGCTATCACTTCCTTTTGTCCGGCCGTGATGGTCAAGCGGATTAAGGCGGCCTGTAGTTACCAGTTGCGTTGCTGGTTGCGTTGCATTTGTGTTCCTCACGTGTGCCCCAAAGAATGAGGTGATTTGGTAAAATACTATGCCCAAGATTACAATCCGAGTGCCGGCGGTGGGGTGTTTCAAATAGCTTCGGCTATCACCTCATTATGTCCGATCGTGATGGTCAAGTGGATTAAGGCGTCTTGTACATACCAGTTGCGTTGCTCCTGGGAGTATGGGTTCGAGTCACTTCTGGGGTGTGAGTTTTCAGTTGCATATTGTCCTGGGGACCATTCAGGCTTGTTCGCATTTGTGTTCCTCACGTGTGCCCCAAAGAAAGAGGTGATTTGGTAAAATGCTATGCCCAAGATTACCATCCGAGTGCCGGCGGTGGGGTGGTTCAAATAGCTTCGGCTATCACCTCATTATGTCCGGTCGTGATGGTCAAGTGGATTAAGGCGTCTTGTACATACCAGTTGCGTTGCTCCTGGGAGTATGGGTTCGAATCACTTCTGGGGTGGGAGTTTTCAGTTGCATATTGTCCTGGGGACCATTCAGGCTTGTTCGCATTTGTGTTCCTCACATGTGCCCCAAAGAATGAGGTGATTTGGTAAAATGCTATGCCCAAGATTACCATCCGAGTGCCGGCGGTGGGGTGGTTCAAATAGCTTTGGCTATCACCTCATTATGTCCGGTCGTGATGGTCAAGTGGATTAAGGCGTCTTGTACATACCAGTTGCGTTGCTCCTGGGAGTATGGGTTCGAATCACTTCTGGGGTGTGAGTTTTCAGTTGCATATTGTCCTGGGGACCATTCAGGCTTGTTCGCATTTGTGTTCCTCACGTGTGCCCCAAAGAATGAGGTGATTTGGTAAAATGCTATGCCCAAGATTACCATCCGAGTGCCGGCGGTGGGGTGGTTCAAATAGCTTTGGCTATCACCTCATTATGTCCGGTCGTGATGGTCAAGTGGATTAAGGCGTCTTGTACATACCAGTTGCGTTGCTCCTGGGAGTATGGGTTCGAGTCACTTCTGGGGTGTGAGTTTTCAGTTGCATATTGTCCTGGGGACCATTCAGGCTTGTTCGCATTTGTGTTCCTCACGTGTGCCCCAAAGAATGAGGTGATTTGGTAAAATGCTATGCCCAAGATTACCATCCGAGTGCCGGCGGTGGGGTGGTTCAAATAGCTTCGGCTATCACCTCATTATGTCCGGTCGTGATGGTCAAGTGGATTAAGGCGTCTTGTACATACCAGTTGCGTTGCTCCTGGGAGTATGGGTTCGAGTCACTTCTGGGGTGTGAGTTTTCAGTTGTATATTGTCCTGAGGACCATTCAGGCTTGTTCGCATTTGTGTTCCTCACGTGTGCCCCAAAGAATGAGGTGATTTGGTAAAATGCTATGCCCAAGATTACCATCCGAGTGCCGGCGGTGGGGTGGTTCAAATAGCTTCGGCTATCACCTCATTATGTCCGGTCGTGATGGTCAAGTGGATTAAGGCGTCTTGTACATACCAGTTGCGTTGCTCCTGGGAGTATGGGTTCGAGTCACTTCTGGGGTGTGAGTTTTCAGTTGCATATTGTCCTGGGGACCATTCAGGCTTGTTCGCATTTGTGTTCCTCACGTGTGCCCCAAAGAATGAGGTGATTTGGTAAAATGCTATGCCCAAGATTACCATCCGAGTGCCGGCGGTAGGGTGGTTCAAATAGCTTCGGCTATCACCTCATTATGTCCGGTCGTGATGGTCAAGTGGATTAAGGCGTCTTGTACATACTAGTTGCGTTGCTCCTGGGAGTATGGGTTCGAGTCACTTCTGGGGTGTGAGTTTTCAGTTGCATATTGTCCTGGGGACCATTCAGGCTTGTTCGCATATATATATATATATATATATATATATATATATATATATATATATATATATATATATATATATATATAAATATATATATATATATATATATATATATATATATATATATATATATATATATATATATATATATATATATATATAAATATCCATAAAACTAAACCTGAAGACAGCACACTCCTAGGAGCTCCCCTGGGGTCGAAAGCTATCGATGAGGTCCTTGATAAGAAAATCGCCGACCTTAAGAGGATGGATGGGAGGATTGAGGATATTGATGCTCATGATGCACTCTACCTCATCACAAGATGTCTGTCCCTCCCCAGGTTAACCTGCTTTCTGAGGTGTTCACCATCTTACAGTAGCCAAAAACTAAGTGAGTATGACCGGTTACTGAAATCAATGCTAGAAAAAGCCCTTAACCTCTCTCTTGATGACCTACAGTGGAAACAAGCCTCTCTTCCCATAAGACTTGGGGGCCTCGGAGTTCGAACAGCAACGCAAATCGCTGTTCCAGCCTTCCTGTTCTCCTTGTCAGCATCCGACGACCTTGTGAAGGAAATTCTACCTGCCCACTTACATCGGCTGGCAGGTGTACATGATCCCAATTTTACACGCTGTGCCACAGAGTGGGCCTCTCGTGCAGGCCCATCACCTCAACCACCATCCCCAAAAGCCCACAAGCAATCCAGCTGGGATGGCCCCATTGTAGACCAAGATGCTGCAGAGTCCCTGGGTGCTGCAACAACACAACACAACATTGGTCGCCTCACAGCAGTAGCAGCCCCACATGCAGGGAATTTCCTGTTAGCAACCCCAATGTCGGCAACTGGCACGCGTCTCACACCACACGCCCTCCGAATTGCTGTGGCCCTTCGCCTTGCTGCCCCAATCCACACCAGATATAGGTGTATTTGCGGCGAGGTGGTGGCTGACAGGTACGGCCACCATGGCCTACTGTGCCAAACACAGGGGGATGGCACTCGAGGCACAGTGAAGTTAACGACATCATCAAGAGGAGCCTCACCACAGCTGGATGCCCAGCTGAAAGAGAGCCCCATTACCTAACACCCCGTAACTCTGATGCTCTTATTGTTCGCCCGGATGATATCACAGTGAACCCCTGGAAGAATGGCAAGCAGTTGGTATGGGACTACACGTGCGTATCAACCCTGGCTAACACCTACATTAACCTCAGTGTTGCACAACCAGGTGGCGCTGCCACCCACAGGGAAGCAGCCAAATCCCGTAAGTATAGAGAACTGGATCACCACTACAATTTTGTCCCCATTGCTTCTGAGACACTCGGCGCCTGGGGTAGAAGTGCTACCAAATTTTTTGAAGGAACTGGGTTCTAGGCTCATTGAAACAACAAGGGACCCTAGAGCAGCCAGCTTTGTTTTCCAGCGCTCAGTGTGGCGATACAGAGGGGAAATGCGCACTGCATCCAGGGTTCCTGCCTGCCATCTGAGGAGCTGGAGGAACTCAACAACCTATGATAACCATCTTTGTAACCAATTTGTAACTTTTTTTTGTAACAAGGTTCAAATAAAGCAAATATATATGTGCACATAAAAAGGAATGGGGGTGGTAGAAGATAATATTAGTGTTCAGTGAGAGACCACAAGGTCTCCTCTGAATACTTTTTATAAGCCAAGTTTTCATGAATTAATTGTTTTTCGACTACCTAACCTAACCTAACTTAACTTTTTCGGCTACCTAACGTAACCTAACCTATAAAGATAGGTTAGGTAGGGTTGGTTAGGTTCGGTCATATATCAAAAAAGCATGTTTTTACCTGTCACAGGTGTGGCATCTATACTAATGCTCATGAAATGAATGGTACGGTAAACAACACAGTTCAATTCCAATGCAATGTCACACAAAATAATTAAAACAAAATGAAAATAAATTGAAAACTATGAAAATTCAAATTATCAATGTAATCGGAATCATTGAACTGGAATTGTAACATTTTAGTATGGTGTGTGATGCTCTTACGTGCAACAGATGGCACTGTTACTTAAAAAAAGAAAGTTTTTACCTGTCACAGGTGTGGCATCTATTCTTATACTTACGAAATGAATGGTATGGTAAACTACACCGCTCAATTCCAACGCAATGTCAAACAAAATAATTAAATCAAAATGAAAATAAATTAAAATTTATGAAAATTCAATTTACTAATGCAATTGGAAACATTGTATATAGTATAGCGTGCATTGCTATTACATGCAACAGATGTCACTGTTTTTCAAAAAACCATGTTTATACATGTCACAGGTGTGGCATCTATATAGTAGGTGTATAAAAACACAGGCATATTCATACTTTCAAATTTTGTGGCAAAATTTAAAAGTAATCGGTGAAGAACTTTCGGAGATTATAGCGTGTGTTGCTCTTACGTCCAACAGATGGCGCTGTTTATCAAAAAACCATGTTATTTCCTGTCACAGGTGAGACATGTATATAATAGGTACATAAAACACTCGCCTATTCGAATGCAACATTGTATCAAAATTTCAAAGCAATTGGTAAAGAGGTTTCGAAGATTTTCCTCAGTCAAAAAACACATGAAAAACGCAGTTTAAAAAAAAAACATGTTTTATCCCGTCTCAGACGTAACATCTATATAGTATTTATATAAAAACTCGCTCGGATGCGAATGGAACGTTGTGTGAAAATTTCAAGGCAATCGGCGAAGAACTTTCGGAGATTAGCGATTTTGAACAAACGAGCATTTACATTTTAATTTATATTGACAAGCTGTAACTGGCCATGCGTTGCTTTGGCTCAGCAATGTATGTATGTTGCTGAGCGACAGCAACCTTCACCTGTCTTTCTGTCCTCCCCAACGTTCCCTCTCTCCCATCCCCTCGTTCTCCCAACCATACCCCACTCCCCCGTCCCCTCATCTTTCCCACCATCTCCCTCGTCCCTTCGTCCTCCCACCATCCTTCACTTCCCCATCCCCTCGTCCTCCCAAACTCTCCCTGACCCCTCGTCCTCCCCACAATACCTAACTTCCATGTCCCCTTGTCCTCCCTACCATCTCCCCCCCCCTCCCCTGTCTCCTCGTCCTCCCCACCATCCCACACTCCACTGTCTCTTTGTCCTCCACACCATGTTCCATTCCCCCGTCCCCTCGTCCTCCTCACCATACCACACTTCCCCGTCCCCTCGTCCTCTCCACCATTACCCCCCTTCCTTGTCCTCTCGTCCTCCCATTCATCCCCCACTTCCCTGTTCCCTTGTCCTTCCCACCATTCTCCACTCCACCATCCCCTCGTCCTAAACATCCCCCACTCCCCTATCCCCTCCTCCTCCCCACGATTTCCCCCACCAACGTCCTCTGGTCCTTCCCACTATTCCCCACTCTCATCCCCTCCACCTTCCAACCATTCCCTAATCCCGTCCCCTTGTCTTTCCCATCATTCCCCACTCACTCATCTGGTGCATTCCCAAATGATCTGATGTTCCCATCAGAGAAATGCGAACATCAAATAATCTGATGTTCCTATCACTGAAAAATAAGTAGAATAACGAAATGAAAAAAAATAAATAAATAAATAAACTATACTCATGAAATAAACAGTATGGTAAATAACACAGCACAATTCCAACGCAAAGTCACACAAAATAACTAAATCAAAATGAAAATAAATCGAAATCTATGAAAATTCAATTTATCAATGCAATTGTAACACTGAAATAGAATCATAACATATTTATTATAGCATGTGTTGCTATTTCGTGCAACAGATGGCGCTGTTCTAAACAAAAAAAAAATATATTTTTACCTGTCACAGGTGTGGCATTTATATAGTAGATATATAAAAACACAAGCATATTCGAATCAAACATTGTGTCAAAATTTCAAACCAATCGGGGAAGAGGTTTCGAAGATTTCCCTCTCACGAAAAACACAGTTTCTAACAAAAAAAAACATGTTTTTCCCGTCTCAGATGTGACGTCTATATAGTATGTATATAAAATCTCTCTCGGATGCGAATGGAACAAAATTTCAAAGAAATTGGTGAAAACTTTCAGAGATTAGAGATTTTGAACGAACGAACATTTAAATTTTTATTTATATAGATGATGGTAATTACTTAGCTACTAGAACCACAGCAATTATTAAATACAGTATTGAATATTAAAATAAATTTCTCTAATTTAAATGAATAATACACAAGAAGGTTGATAGCAATTTGCTACCATGGACGCCTCAAGCGTCTCTACCAGGAGAAACTAGTTCCCATATCCTAAATGACTCATCTGCCCTTGTCCCAGCATCATCATCCCTTTAGAAGGATTTTTTTTAGGATATATACAAAAGTCGTTACATTCTTGCACAGCCACTAGTACACGTAGCGTTTTGGGCAAGTCCTTAATCCTAAGGTCCCTGGAATACGACTCCCGCGAAGAATCGTTTTTACAACCAAGTACCAATTTTACTGTTGAGTTAAACAGAGGCTACAGTTAAGGGTTTGAGCCCAGTAAATCCTCCCCGGCCAGGATACGACCCCATGACAGAGCGCATGCGGAACGCCAGGCGAGTGTCTTACCACTACACCACGGAGACTGGTGAAACTTCTAAGGTGAAACTCCTTTCATAATGATTACCTTGGAGGAAGACTCAGATATACAATACTCTCAAAACTAAGTAATACTCTTTCACATAGCATATTAACTAAGATGGAGTCTCGGAGTAGAAGGGGGGGAGAGGAGTGGATGGGGTGGGAAGCTGTATCACTGGTGACCTGGCTTAGTTCAGTGTTGCCCGATCAAAAGTCAAACCGCTCTGCCTTAGTTCTTTAGCAAAATGGTAGAGCCCCTATCTAAATTAAAAAAACATTTTATTATCTCTTTTGCATAACATACAAGGAGGGCTCATACCTTTATTATGCAAGTGCAGTCCGTGGATGAACAGTCCCAGGTCATATAAAATACATGTGGCACCCTTGCTTCCACACATAAACTCTTAATCCCCATAGTCCGAACTTTTGCAAGAATTAGGTCAGAAATACACTCTGCCTCCCACCCTAGATTGACCCCCTGTATACATTATCATACAATCACTACAAGATATATTATCTTCAACTAAACAGCTGAACTGTTACAGTAGAGGGAATTGTGATAGAGGAAACGGTGGACGAGGAGTGGTGGTGGTAGAGGAAATGGTGGTAGTGTGGGTGGTGGTAGAGGGAGTGGTGGTAGTGTGGGGTGGTGGTAGAGGGACTGGTGGTAGAAGCAGTGGTGAAGAGGGAGAGGTGGTAGAAGGAGTGGTGGTAGAGGGAATAGTGGTAGTGTGGGTGGTGGTATAGGGAGTGGTGGTAGAGGGAGTGGTGGTAGTGTGGGTGGTGATAGACGAAAGGATGGTACAGGGAGTGATAGTAGAGGGGGTGGTGGTAGTGTTGTTTGTGGCAGAGTTAGTGATGGTAGAGGGACACACACACACACTACCACACACACACTACTACACACATTACCACACACACACACACACTACTACACACACTACCACACCACACTACCACACACACTACCACACAAACTACCACACACACACTACTACACACACTACCACACCACACTACCACACACACTACAACACAAACTACCACACACACACTACTACACACACTACCACACACACACACTACTACACACACTACCACACCAAACTACCACACACACTACCACACACACTACCACACATACTACTACACACACTACCACACCACACTACCACACACACTACCACACACACTACCACACAAACTACCACACACACTACTACACACACTACCACACCACACTACCACACACACTACTACAACACACCACCACATGTACTACCACATAACCACACAGGTGTGCCACTAGACTAGTCCCAGAACTAAGACGCATGAGTTACGAGGAAAGACTGCGGGAAATCCACCTTACGACACTCACCAGACCACATTATATCACTAGACCACCAGACCAGGCCACATCACCAGACCACCACACCACACCACATCACCAGACCACCAGACCTCACCACATCACCAGACCACCAGACCACACCACATCACCAGATCACCACACCACACCACATCACCAGACCACCAGACCACACCAGATCACCAGATCACCAGATCACCACACCACACCACATCACCAGACCACCAGATCACATCACATCACCAGACCACTAGACCACACCACATCACCAGACCACCACATCACCAGACCACCAGACCACTAGACCACCACATCACCAGACCACCAGACCACTAGACCACCCCACATCACCAGACCACCAGATCACATCACATCACCAGACCACCAGATCACATCACATCACCAGACCACTAGACCACACCACATCACCAGACCACCACATCACCAGACCACCAGACCACACCACATCACCAGACCACCAGATCACATCACATCACCAGACCACCAGATCACCAGACCACCAGACCTCACCACATCACCAGACCACCAGACCACACCACATCACCAGACCACCAGACCACACCACATCACCAGACCACCTCTATACCATCACTATCACGTCACAACCATCAACTATCAACACCAACAATCACTACCATTAACCACTATTGCCACCAACACCACTGCCACAAACCACAGTTATCATTCGCATCAACAACCATTACCACCAACCACATCAACATCAATTACCACTACCATCAAACATAACCACCATTACCACCAACTATAACTACCACTACCTCCAATCACAACTATCAACCACAAATGACACTAACCACAACCACCAACAACAATCATTACAACCACTACCACTAACCACAATCATTAACCACAAATGACACCAACCACTTCCTTCAACCACCAGTTCCACCAACCATCACAGTCATCAACCACCAATTATCAAACACAATAACCATCAACCACCACTATGGTCAACCTCCATAACCGTCAACCACCACTATGGTCAACCTCCATAACTATCAACCATCACTACCACCATCCACCACTATCAGCAACCAAAACCACCAACCACGACAACAATCAACCACCACAACCATCAACCACCACAACCATCATCAACCACAGCCATCAACCACGACAGCCTTCAACTACCGCATCCATCAACTACCATGACCATTTACCAGCACTTTTAGCAACCACCATAATCATTAACCACCACAATCATCAACCACCACAATCATCAACCACTATAACCATCTACCACCACTACCACCAACCTAAACCATCTACCACCACCACCACCAACCATCACTACCATCAGCCCCGACTACCATATTCAACCACTTAAAATGAACCACCACTTCCATCATCAACTGCTTTCGTCAACCACCACTTCCGTCAACAACCACTTCCATCAACCACCAATTCCATCAACCTCCACTTCCATCAACCACCACAATCTTCAATCACAATAACCATCAACCCCCAATTACCATCAACCACCAGTACCACCAACCAGCAGATTCATCAACAACCTTCGTCCGTCACGACACCTTCCTCCACTACCACCAACACCTCCACTACCACCACCACAAACAGCACCTCCACAACCACTACCACCACCACCTCCACTACCATTACACTACTATCGCAATCAACTCCACTACCACCGCCTCCACTACTATTACACTACTACAGCAATAAACTCCACTACCCCCACCTTCACTATCAGCACCACCAACAACAGCACCTCCACTGCCACCAGCACCTCCACTACCACCATCACCGCCTGCACCTTCATTATTACCACCACCAGCACCTCTAGTACAATCACTAGCACCTTCACAACCACCACAAGCACCTTCTCGACCACCACAATCAGCACCTCCACTACCACAACATGCACTTCCACAACCACCACCAGCATCTCCACTACCACCTCCACCAGCACTTCCACTACCACCAACAGCACCTCCACTACCACCACCAGCATCTCCACTACCACTGCCACCACCACCTCCACCAACAGCATCAACACACACTACCACACATCATTAACACACTTCACCACACCGCCACCACCACACCTTACCACACTGACACCACACACTACCTCTATCACAATACACCACCAACAATACAACAATACTCCACCACCATTTCCACACGAAACCACCACCAACACACATTTCCACACTATACCACACACCACTATCACACTACTCCACACCACCACCACACACCACCACTACCACACTACAATACAATCACATAGGCAGCAGAAGCAAGGAAGAAAATGCAGGGCGAGAGGAGAAAACCAGGAAATCACAGCTCCCAACACAACATCCCCAGAGGTGAGGGGAGAACCCACAACCAGCAACCTAGTAACCCCAGAAGGAAGGGCAACTCCACCACCCTCCTCTGCATAGAAACCCCCCCAACCCCATACCCTCCCTGCCCCCATTCAAGTGCTCAGCCAAATCTCCCACCCCCCACACCCCATTCTGACCCTGCAACACCTACCCTCCTCCCACGATGTCCTCCTCCCCCTTTTCCTTCCTGTCCTCCCTCCACCTCCCCCTTCATCCAATACCCTCCCTGACCCACTTCACATGACCCCTCCCCACCCATCACCCCAGTATCCTCTGAGACGCTGTTATCCACCTCACAAATCCTCACACCCATGGAACAGCTTCCCCATCAGCAGAACGCTCACCAAGGAGGCGATATCAGAAGAGACAGAAGAAAGTGAGCCTCAAGGCAATGTACACTAACATAGATGGAATTCAAATAAAGCAACTGAACTTGGAGAATGGGTACTTGAAGAGAACCCAGACGTAACAGCACTCACAGAAGCAAAGCTAACGAAAACCATAACAAATGCAGTGTTCCCACAGGACTACTGTGTTGTGAGGAAAGAGAGAGAAGGAAGAGGATGCGGTGGTGTAGCTTTGATGGTAAGAAAAGACTGGGGTTTGAAGAGATGGTTATGCAGGGCTGTGAAGGTTTCAGTGACTACAAAACAGGTACCATAGCAACTGTAGGACAAAAAAAATTGTATTCGTAGTCATATATAACCCACCACCAAATGACAGAAGACCCAGACAGGTATATGATAGAAACAACATGGCCACCATTAACATAATAGAGAGAGCAGCTTCTGTCGCTAGCAGGAAAGGATCTGGACTACTAATCATGGGAGACTTGAACCACGGGAACATAGATTGGGAGAACAGAGACCCACAAGGCGGACAAGATACATGGGAAGATAAGCTGTTGGATGTGGCAACAAGAAGCTTTTTAAGCCATCACATCAAGGGACCAATAAGAATGAGAGGGGAAGATGAACCAGTTATGCTTGATCTAATATTTACCCTTAATGAGTGGGATATAAGGAAAGTTAGGTTGGAAGCACCCTTGGGAATGAGTGATCACTGAGTATTGATCTTTGAGTACCTGGTAGAGCTAGGATTTATCTCTCCCCGAATAGAACTAGGAAACAAAAGGCTGGCATACCGAAAGGGAAATTATGAGATGAGACGTTTCCTAAGGAATTTACCATGGGACACAGACCTCAGAGCTATGTCTGTACAAGACATGATGGACTATGTCACCCAAAAGTTTCAGGAGGCAGTAAACAGGTTCATCCAGGCCCAAAAAGAAAAATACGAGAAGCAAAAGAAGAATCCATGGTTTAACAGGGCATGTATGGAAGCAAAGGAACTGAACAATAGGGCGTGGAGGAACTTCCGAAATAACAGAACACCAAAAAGCAGAGAGAGATACCAGAGAACCAGGTATGAGTATGTTAGTGTGAGAAGAAAAGCATAGAAAAATTACGAAAATGATATAGCAAGCAAAGCCAAGACCGAACCAAAGCTACTCCATAGTCACATCAGGAGGAAAACAACAGTGAAAGAACAGGTAATGAAACTTAGAACAGGCGATGACAGGTATACAGATAATGACAAAGAGGTGTGTGAAGAACTCAACAAGAGGTTCGAGGAGGTCTTCACAATAGAACAAGGTGAGGTCACTGTGCTAGAAGAGGTGGCAGTAAACCAGGTGGCCTTGGAAGGGTTCGAAATTATGAGAGATGAGGTCAAGAGACACCTGTTGGATCTGGATGTGAGAAAAGCCGTTGGTCCCGACGGGATTTCACCATGGGTATTGAAAGAGTGTGCAGAGGCATTCTGCTTGCCACTCTTCATAGTGTATTGTAAGTCACAGGAGACCTATCAGAAATATGGAAGATGGCTAATGTGATCCCAATATACAAAAAGGGTGACAGACAAGAGGCACTGAACTACAGGCCAGTGTCCTTGAATTCTATACCATGCAAGGTGATGGAGAAGATTGCGGGAAAAACCTAGTAAAACATCTGGAGAGAAGGGACTTCGTGACAAATTGCCCACATGAGTTCAGGGAGGGTAAATCTTGCCTTACAGGCTTAATAGAGTTCTACAACCAGGTGACAAAGATTAAGCAAGAAAGAGAAGGTTGGGTGGACTACATTTCCTTGGACTATTGGAAAGCCTTAGACAGTACCCCATAAGAGGCTGGTGCATAAGCTGGAGATAAAGGTAGGAGTGACTGGTAAGGTGATCCAGTGCATAAGCGAGTACCTAAGCAATAGGAAGCAGAAAGTTACAGTGAGTGGTGAGACTTCAGATTGACGTGAATTCACCAGTGGATTCCCACAGGGCTCTGTACTCAGTCCTTTCCTGTTTCTGATATACGTAAATGATCTCCCAGAGGGTATAGACTTATTCCTCTCAATATTTCCTGACGATATTAAAATTATGAGAAGGATTAAGTCAGAGGAGGACTGCTTGAGGCTTCAAGAAGACCTAGACAAACTGAAGGAATGGGTGAACAAGTGGTTGTTAGAGTTTAACCCAACTAAATGTAATGTAATGAAGATAGGTGTAGGGAGTAGGAGACCAGTTACAAGGTCTCACTTGGGAGATGAAATTCTTCAAGAGTCAGAGAGGGAGAAAGACTTGGGGATTGATATCACACCAGACCTGTCCCCTGAAGCCCATATCAAGAGTATAATATCAGCGGCACATGCCAGGTTGGCCAACATAAGAACGGCATTTAGAAACTTGTGTAAGGAATCAGTCAGAACTTTGTATTCCACATATGTCAGACCAATTCTAAAGTATGCAGGTCCAGCATGGAGTCCATATCTAGTCAAGCATAAGACTAAACTGGAGAATGTTCAAAGATTTGCCACCAGACTAGTTCCCGAGCTGAGAGGTATGAGCTACGAGGAGAGACTGAGTTAAACCTCTCGTCGATGGAAAACAGAAAAGTTAGGGGGGGACATGATCACCACGTACAATATTATCAAAGGAATTGATAGGGTAGATAAGGACATGCTATTTAACACAAGGGGCACATGCACTAGGGGACACAGGTGGAAATTCAGTGCCCAAGTGAACCACAGAGATATTTGAAAGAACTTTTTTAGTGTCAGAGTGGTTGACAAATGGAATGCATTAGGAAGTGATGTGGTGGAGGCAGACTCCATACACAGATTCAAGTGTAGATATGATAGAGCCCAGTAAGCTCAGGACCCTGTACACCAGTTGATTGACAGTTGAGAGGCGGGACCAAAGAGCCAGAGCTCAATCCCGGAAGCACAAATAGGTGAGTACACATTACCATTACCATACTACACCGCACCACCACCACCCACACTGGCAGCTGGTGGCTGAGTGGACAGCACTCTAGACTCGTGGACCGGGGACCGGGGTTCGATCACCGGCGCCGGCTGAAAAAACAAATGGGCAGAGTTTCCTTCAGTCTGATGCCCGTGTTAAATAGCAGTAAATAGGTACCTGGGAGTTAGACAGCTGCTATGGGCTGCTTCCTGGTGTGTGTGTGTGTGTGTGTGTGTGTGTGTGTGTGTGTGTGTGTGTGTGTGTGTGTGTGTGTGTGTGTGTGTGTCTGTGTGTGTCAGTGTGTGTGTGTTTGTGTGTGTGTGTGTGTATGTGTGTACTCACCTAGTTGTGTCTGCAGGATCGAGCATTGACTCATGGATCCCGCCTTTCGAGCATCGATTGTTTACAGCAATGACTCCTGTCCCATTTCCCTATCATACCTGGTTTTAAAATTATGAATAGTATTTGCTTCCACAACCTGTTCCTGAAGAACATTCCATTTTCCCACTACTCTCATGCTAAAAGAAAACTTCCTAACAACTCTGTGACTCATCTGAGTTTCAAGCTTCCATCCATGCCCCTCGTTCTGTTACTATTCCGTGTGAACATTTCGTCTATGTCCACTCTGTCAATCCCTCTGAGTATCTTATACGTTCCTATCATGTCCCCCCTCTCCCTTCTTCTTTCTAGTGTCGTAAGGCACAGTTCCCTCAGGCGCTCCTCATACCCCATCCCTCGTAGCTCTGGGACGAGTCTCGTTGCAAACCTCTGAACCTTTTCCAGTTTCATTATATGCTTCTTCAGATGGGGACTCTATGATGAGGCGGCATACTCTAAGACTGGCCTTATGTAGGCAGTGTAAAGCGCCCTAAATGCCTCCTTACTTAGGTTTCTGAATGATGTTCTAACTTTTGCCAGTGTAGAGTACTCTGCTGTCGTTATCCTATTTATATGTGCCTCAGGAGATAGATAAGGTGTTACGTCCACCCCCAGGTCTCTTTCACGCGTCGTTACAGGTAGGCTGTTCCCCTTCATTGTGTACTGTCCCTTTGGTCTCCTATCTCCTAGTCCCATTTCCATAACTTTACAATTGCTCATGTTGAATTCCAGTAGCCATTTCTCTGACCATCTCTGCAACCTGTTCAGGTCCTCTTGGAGGATCCTGCAATCCTCATCTGTCACAACTCTTCTCATCAACTTTGCGTCATCCGCAAACAACGACGTGTAGGACTCTACGCCTGTAAACATGTCGTTAACATATACAAGAAATAGAATTGGTCCCAACACCGATCCTTGTAGTACTCCACTTGTTACTGTTCGCCAGTCCGACTTCTCGCCCCTTACCGTAACTCTTTGGCTCCTTCCTGTTAGGTAGTTCCTTATCCATGCTAGGACCTTTCCCCCCACCCCCGCCTGCCTCTCGAGCTTGAACAGCAGTCTCATGTGCGGTACTGTATCAAAGGCTTTTTGGCAGTCCAGAAATATGCAGTCTGCCCAACCATCTCTGTCCTGTCTTATCCTCGTTATTTTATCATAGAATTCCAGAAGGTTTGTTAGGCACGATTTCCCTGTCTAGAACCCATGTTGATGTTTGTTCACAAACCTAATGTTCTCCAGGTGTGCAACCAGTCGTAGCCTAATCATTCTTTCCAGTATTTTACAGGGGATGCTTGTCAGTGATACAGGTCTATACTTAAGTGCCTCCTCCCTATCACCTTTCTTGAAGATCAGCACGACATTTGCCTTCTTCCAGCAACTGGGCAATTCTCCTGACATAAGTGACTCATTAAAGATCATTGCCAGAGGCACGCTGAGGGCCTGTGCTGCTTCTTTTAGTATCGACGGTGATACTTTGTCTGGTCCAACTGCTTTAGTTGCATCTAGAGTTGTCAACTGTTTCATTACCTCCTCTGCTGTCACCTCTATATCTGATAGTCTTTCATCTAGGGTAACCCCTTCCAACAATGGGAGCTGCTCAGGCTCGGTAGTGAACACTCCATGGAAACTGGCATTCAGTGCCTCGCAGATTTCCTTGTCACTTTCAGTATATGCCCCCTCTGTCTTCCTTAGTCTTGTCACTTGGTCGTTCACCGACATTTTTCTTCTTATATGACTGTGTAGTAACTTAGGTTGTTTTTTCGCTTTGATTGCAATATCGTTCTCATAGTCCCTTTCCGATGTTTGTCTTATGTTAATGTAATCGTTCCTAGCTCTGTTGTCCTCTGTTCTTTGTCTTCTGTACTTCCTCCACTCCCGCCTGCTGGCCATTTTTGCTTCCTGACACTTTCTATTAAACCATGGGTTATTATATTCCTTCTTATTTTTTCCCTTTACCGTTGGTATAAATCTCTCTTTGGCCTCCTGGCATTTCTGTATGACTAGGTCCATCATATCTTGGACTGTTTTTCCTCTAATTTCTTCCTCCCACTGCACTTCACCCAGATAGTCCCTTATCCTCATATAGTCCCCTTTCCTGTAGTCAGCTCTCCTTTCCCAGATCTCTTGTCCCATGGTCATAAGTTTGAATTCCATCATGTAGTCAAAGACTAGGACACAATGGTCACTGGCCCCTAGAGGTATTTCATGCTCTAAATTCTCGATATCTTCTACGTTCTGGGTGAAAATCAGGTCTAATAGGCTCGGTGCATCTCCTCCTCTTTCCCTTGTGTCTTCCTTCACATGTTGTGTCAGAAAATTCCTGTCTAGAACATCTACTAATTTTGCTCCCCGCGTTTCGTCCCCTCCATGGGGATTCCTTGATTCCCAATTTATCTCTCTATGATTTAGGTCCCCCATGATCAGCAGCTTCGCTCTCATTCTGTGGGCTAGTGTTGCTGCCTTCTGCAGTTCATCTATACATGCTTTGTTGTTGTCATCATACTCCTGCCTGGGTCTTCTACTGTTTGGTGGGGGATTGTAGATTACCAAGATCACAATCTTCCTCCCATCTACTGTCAGAGTTCCATGTATGAAGCTTGTGCACTCATTGGTAACTCGATTTCCCAGGTCTTCAAACTTCCATTTCCGCTTTATTAGGAGTGCTACTCCCCCTCCCTGTCTCGTGTCCTCTCTTTTCGTATCACCTGGTACCCTTCAGGAAAGATTGCATCTGAGATCATGTCATTAATTTTAGTTTCCACAATTGCAACTATGTCAGGATCTGCTTCACTCACTCTTTCTTTTATCTCTTCTGCTTTATTAGATACCCCATCAGCACTGGTGTACCAAACCTTGAGATTCTTCATGGAAACTCTTGTACCAGAGTTCTCCCTTTCTCTGGGGGTCTGGGGGGATCTGGAGGGTGTCTGGGGGGTGACTGGTGGCAGGGGGGGTCTGGGGGATCTGGGGGGTGTCTGGGGGATGACTGGGGGCATGGAGGATACGGGGGATGTCCGGGGGGATCCGGGGGGTGTCTGGGGGGGTCCGGGGGGGTGTATGGGGGGTGAAAGAGGTCAGGAGGGGTGCTTGGGGGGCTACTGAGGACTGGGCTTCTAGGAAGGTAGGTAGGAGGGTCTGGGGTAGGGCCTGGGTAGGTAGGTCTGGAGTAGGAAGGGCATACTGGGTCTGAAGATTAGGGAGGCCATAGAGGGGTTGGGAGATAGCGTAAGGTTGGGAGTCAGATAGAGGTTGAGAGGTTGGGAGGGGGAAGGATAGAGGGGGTGGGGGGAACCTCCCACCCCCCTCGCAAGGGTGGGGGGTCACATGGAAGGAGAGGGGATGAGGAGGGGTGAGGGCTGGGT
The DNA here is from genome assembly GCF_040958095.1 of Procambarus clarkii. NCBI lineage: Eukaryota > Metazoa > Arthropoda > Malacostraca > Decapoda > Cambaridae > Procambarus > Procambarus clarkii. The sequence goes on along the minus strand of NC_091199.1, from coordinate 20,500,347 downwards.
AGGCTTTGGGTGTTGAGGGGATGAGGGCTGGGTGGGTTCTTGGGGTAGAGGGGATGAGGGCTGGGTGGGTTTTGGGGGTTGAGGGGATGAGGGCTGGGTGGGTTTTGGGGGTTGAGGGGATGAGGGCTGGACGGGTTTTGGGGGTTAAGGTGATGAGGGGGTCCTTGGAATGTGGGATGAATTTGACTGCAGTGGGGTCAGAGGGGTCAAGGGATGTGTTGGGGAGATAAGCAGGGGGCGGCTGATTTGGGGAAGGGGTGACCTGAGAAGCAGGTGTGAGCTGGTTAGCATGGGGTGGATTAGAACTGGGGTGTGTAGCTACTCTCAAATGGGAAGAGTTGTATTGTTGTTTGCTTGCTCTGTGGGCAATCTGTTCCTCCTTCGACATGAATTTGTCAATATATACGTTGTAGTAATTTTCGCTACTTCTGAGTAAGTGTTTGTGATGCAGTATGTAATCCACTGCCTCTTTGTTAGTGAACTGTACCAGGACAGGTCATTTCCTGTTACAGTTGTATGGTCCAATGCGTCGTTGAACTTGCACCTCATTCCCTGCCATCTGGGCTCTCATGTCTCTCAAGATCGCCTGTAGCTCCAAATCCTCAATCTCCATCCTTTCCTGCCTCGATGGTGCCCTGGCTTCAAGCAATCCATGGATTATGATTGTCCTCTTTCTCAGTTCAGGGTCATGCTGGTGGCCCTCTTCCTGGCTGACCCCCATCCCTCCTACACCCGCTACTCCACCTACTACTACTCCCCCTTCCCCTGCCAAGCTTCCCTTATTCCTGCCAAATTCATTAGTAAGCCTGTGTGTGTGTGTGTGTGTGTGTGTGTGTGTGTGTGTGTGTGTGTGTGTGTGTGTGTGTGTGTGTGTGTGTGTGTGTGTGTGTGTGTACTCACCTAGTTGTGTTTGCGGGGGTTGAGCTCTAGCTCTTTGGTCCCGCCTCTCAACCGTCAATCAACAGGTGTACAGATTCCTGAGCCTATCGAGCTCTGTCATATCTACATTTGAAACTGTGTATGGAGTCAGCCTCCACCACATCACCCCCTAATGCATTCCATTTGTCAACCACTCTGACACTAAAAAAGTTCTTTCTAATATCTCTGTGGCTCATTTGGGCACTCAGTTTCCACCTGTGTCCCCTTGTGCGTGTTGCCCTTGTGTTAAATAGACTGTCTTTATCTACCCTATCAATTCCCTTCAGAATCTTGAATGTGGTGATCATGTCCCCCTAACTCTTCTGTCTTCCAGCGAAGTGAGGTTTAATTCCCGTAGTCTCTCCTCGTAGTTCATACCTCTCAGCTCGGGTACTAGTCTGGTGGCAAACCTTTGAACCTTTTCCAGTTTAGTCTTATCCTTGACTAGATATGGACTCCATGCTGGGGCTGCATACTCCAGGATTGGCCTGACATATGTGGTATACAAAGCTCTGAATGATTCTTTACACAAGTTTCTGAATGCCGTTCGTATGTTGGCCAGCCTGGCATATGCCGCTGATGTTATCCGCTTGATATGTGCTGCAGGAGACAGGTCTGGCGTGATATCAACCCCCAAGTCTTTTTCCTTCTCTGACTCCTGAAGAATTTCCTCTCCCAGATGATACCTTGTATCTGGCCTCCTGCTCCCTACACCTATCTTCATTACATTACATTTGGTTGGGTTAAACTCTAACAACCATTTGTTCGACCATTCCTTCAGCTTGTCTAGGTCTTCTTGAAGCCTCACACAGTCCTCTTCTGTTTTAATCCTTCTCATAATTTTAGCATCGTCCGCAAACATTGAGAGAAATGAATCGATACCCTCCGGGAGATCATTTACATATATCAGAAACAAGATAGGACCGAGTACAGAGTGTGTGTGTGTGTGAGTGTGTGTGTTTGTGTTTGCGTGAAAAAATAGTAGTTTGTAAAAATTTATTGATTGACAGTTGAGAGGCGGGCCGAAAGAGAACTCAACCCCCGCAAGCACAACTAGGTGAATACAAGGGAATTCAAGATTCTCAAGGGAATTGACAGGGTTGATAAAGACAGGCTATTTAACACAAGGGGCACACGCACTAGGGGACACAGGTGGAAACTGAGTGCCCAAACGAGCCACAGAGATATTAGAAAGAACTTTTTTAGTGTCAGAGTGGTTGACAAATGGAATGCATTAGGAAGCAATGTGGTGGAGGCTGACTCTATACACAGTTTCAAGTGTAGATATGATAGAGCCCAATAGGCTCAGGAACCTGTACACCTGTTGATTGACGGTTGAGAGGCGGGACTAAAGAGCCAGACCTCAACCCCCGCAAGCACAACTAGGTGAGTACAACTAGATGAGTATACACCACCACTACCACATTACACCAACACCACATACTCCACACTACACAACACCCCACACCACGATTACCACACCATCCTATCACACCACCCCACCACACTACTCCATAACACCATATTATCACACAAACACATAACCACACCACACTACAACATCACACTGCCTCACAACACTACCTCACTACACTACTACACCCCACTACCACACTACCACAGCACATTACTACACCACACTAACACACCACACTACCACACCATGCCACCACACCACATCACCACACTACCCCACCTCACTACACCACCACACCATATTACCACACTACCACTACCATACTATCATTACCATGCCACACCACCACACCACAATTACCACACCACCCCACCACACTTCCATCACCATTACCACATCACCACACAATACTACCTTAACACACTTCCATCACCGCCACAACTTGTACCCCACCACATCTACCACCGTGAAATTACTGCACAATGCCATCATACTACCACACCACACTACCACACCACACCACCACCGCACCACCAGTATACCATAACAACTGCATCACACTACCATGCACAACACAACCACAAACACCATCAATCACTACCACCAACCACAGCAACCAACCACCACTGCCTCCAACCACAACCCACCAAGAACAACCACCAACACCACAATGGATTCTCCATTAGTTAAAAATAATGAATACAAATTGTTGAAACCACCTTTATTATGCTCCTGTTTTATTTTTACTGAATGTAGAATATATATTTTTTTTATTTCTTTATTTTTATATATAACATCAGTCAAGAAAACTACTTTTTTCAATACTATCTGTACCCCGACACGCGTTGCTGTGGCTCAGCAACGCATGTGCGTTACTGAGCCACAGCAACCTTCTCCTGTCTCCCAGTCCTCCCCACCATTCCCCCCTCCACCGTCCCATCGTCCTCTTAACCATTTCCCACTCTTCAGAGCCCCTCGTCCTCCCTATCATTCCCCCCTCCCTGTCCCCTCGACCTCCCCACTATCCCCCACTTCCCTGTCCCCTTCTCCTACACACCATTCTCCATTCACCCATCCCCTTGTCCCAAATATCCCCAACTTCCCCTGCCCCCTTGTCCTCCCCACTATTATTCCCTCCCCCGCCCCCTCGTCCTCCTCACCATCCCCCACTCCCGTCCCCTCATCCTCCCCACCATTTCCCACTTCCTCGTTTGGTGCATTCCCATATGATCTGATGTTCCTATCAGAAAATTGAGAACATCAAATGATCTGATGTTCCTATCACTGAAATGTAAGAAAAACAGTTAAAAAACGAAATGAAAATTTTTTTAAATAACAAAATAAACTATGCTCACCAAATGAACAGGATGGCTCAATTACAACGCAGTGTCACCCAAAATAATTAAATCAAAATGACAATAAATCGAAATCTATGAAAATTAAATTAATCAGTGTTATCTGAAACATTGAAATGGAATCATAATATATTTAGTACAGCATGTGTTGCTCTTACGTGCAACAGATGGCACTGTTTTTCAAAAAAGCATGTTTTTACCTGTCACAGGTGTGGCATCTATACTTATATTCATGAAATGAACGGTATGGTAAACAACACAGCTCAATTCCAACGCAATGTCACTCAAAATAATTAAATCAAAATGAAAATAAATCGAAATCTATGAAAATAAATTTATCAATGCAATCGGAAACATTAAAATGGAATCGTAACATATTTAGTATAGAGTGTGTTGCTATTATGTGCACATGGCACTGTTTAAAAAAAACGTTTTTACCTGTCACAGGTGTGGCATCTATATTGTAGATGTATAAAAAACACGCGCATATTCGAATGGAACAATGTGTCAAAATTTCAAAGCAATCGGTAAAGAGGTTTCAAAGATTTCCCTTACATGAAAAAACACAGTTTTTCAAATAAATCATGTTTTTTTCCCGTAACAGACGTTACATGTATACAGTATGTATATAAAAACCCGCTTGGAGGCGAATGGAACGTTGTGTCAAAATATCAATGCAATCAGCGTAGAATTTCGGAGATTAGCGATTTGGAACAATCGAACATTTCCATTGTTATTTATATTGATCTAAGGTTGCCACAAGGTCTCAAATTTTGTTTAACCAACGTTGTGCAGTAAGTTGTGGAAACCTATTTACGATTCTACACAATAACATATCTAAAATGTGAAAACAAATGTTGCTGCTGCTTTCAAACACTTTCCTGGAACGTTGTGGCAACCTAAAATTGTTTCCTGGAATCTTCCAATACAGCCACCAACCACCACCATCTACCAACACTGCACCCTTAAACTACCATCTACCAACACTGCCACCAACCACAACCATCTACCAACACTGCCACCAACCACAACCATCTACCAACACTGCCACCAACCACAACCATCTACCAACACTGCAACCTTACACTACCATCTACCAACACTGCCACCAACCACAACCATCTACCAACACTGCCACTAACCACAACCATCTACCAGCACTACCACCAACCACAACCATCTACCAACACTGCCACCAACCACAACCATCTACCAACAATGCCACGATACACTACCATCTACCAACACTGCCACCAACCACAACCATCTACCAACACTGCCTCAATCACAACCGTCTACCAACACTACCACTAACCACAACCATCTACCAACACTGCCACCAACCACAACCATCTACCAACACTACCACCAACCACAACCATCTACCAACACTGCCACCAAACACTACCATCTACCAACACTGCCACCAACCACAACCATCTACCAACACTGCCTCAACCACAACCATCTTTCACACTTTCACGTCTTTCACACTTTCACGTGAAAGGCACGGAACGCTACATAAAGAGTGGCAAGCAGGATAATGAATTTGGAGGAAACTCTATGAATTTTTTATACCAGACCGAAAGAGAATTCAAAAGGAGAAGCATGGAGAGTGTATGGAACTGAATGCCAGATCCACTTGCATTCCAGAATTACAGATACAATTACACACCGAAAGGGAACTACAACTACGACAGGCAACTGCCCTACAACAATCAGTACTGGTCAGAACAAACTCATTATGTCCACGCATAATGGGCTTGCCGAAAAAGTCTCCCATTCAAACTATCACAAATAGAATAACTTCATTCATCTTTGCCAACATACAAGGACTGAAAACACGAACAAACAACAAAGTACAGTTCATAAATGGCCTCCTCACGGAGTCAAATGCAGTATTTGGAGCTTTCACAGAAACCCATGCCACTCCGCCACTCTTTATGTAGCGTTCCGTGCCTTTCACGTGAAAGTGTGAAAGACGTGAAAGTGTGAAAGATGGTTGTGGTTGAGGCAGTGTTGGTAGATGGTTGTGAATTGTTGGACAGTGAGATCTGGATTCCAGGATATAACCTATACAGGTGTGATAGGAAAATTAGGTCACATGGAGGAGTGGGTCCGTATATTAGCGAAGACCTTGTATGCTCTGAGCTCCTAAACGTTACAAATGAGGTGGTAGAGGTACTGGGATTAAAAATAGAGAAAATAAATTTAGTGATTATTCTAATTTACAAACCGCCAGATGCAACGGCTGAGGAATTCACAGAACAGATAAACAAAATAGAGAATAGCCTTGATAATTTGGAGAACCCGATACCTGATATTATCTTCCTAGGTGACTTCAACTTGCCTAGTCTCAGGTGGAAAATAGCAAACAATAATATTATACCAGGAAATCTATCAGGACCTAACCAACCACAGATTAGAGAACTACTTAGATTCTGTGACAAATTTTCACTCAATCAGCAGATATCGGAGCCAACGAGAAATGAAAATATTCTAGATCTGGTCTTTACGAACAATGAAGACATTATCAGATACATTACGGTATCAGATACCACATACTCAGATCACAAGCTCATTGAAGTGCAAACGACCATTAATAATCAGAATAGACCTAAAACGTTGATAAAGCGAGAGGGGCTATACAGTAAATTCAATTTTAATAGTAAAAGGATAGACTGGGAGATAATAAACAGGGAACTTACAAACATTCCATGGGAAACTGTTCTAAGTAATATAAGTCCTACAGAAGGAATAGAAAAACTGACTTCGGAAGCGTATCAAGTCTGTCTGAAACATGTTCCTTTGAGGAAAGCCAGAAAGAGATCCATCGTAGAAAGAGAACGCAGACGACACTATAAACGCAGGAAAAAATAACGGAACTGCTTATGCAGACACGAATTTCCCGTCAAAGAAGGAATAATTTAAATAGGGAGATTGAAGAAATCGAGCGGAAATTGAAACACTCATATGAAACTGAAGAAAGGCAGTTAGAACAGAAAGCAATTCAGGAAATAATAAAAAATCCTAAATATTTCTTCACATATGCGAAATCAAAAGCAAAAACCACTGCCAGTATTGGACCTATTCGTACAAGTGAAGGTTCATACACGCAGGATGACAAAGAAATTAGTGAAATCCTAAAAAAGCAGTATGAGGACACGTTTAGCACTCCAATAAACAACATGAAAGTGGAAGATCCAGACAATTTCTTTATGCGGGATATTCAAACCCCTGTAAATATAACTGATATCAACACGAGCGCACTAAATTTTGAAAGAGAAATTGAAAACATGCCCATGCACTCGGCCCCAGGTCCAGACTCATGGAATTCAATATTTGTAAAGAAATGCAAAGTGCCGGTAGCACAGGCACTCAGTATAGTGTAAAGGAAGAGCTTCGACACGGGGGAGATACCAGATGCATTTAAAGTATCAGACATAGCCCCTCTACACAAGGGAGGGAGCAAAGCATTGGCAAAGAATTATAGACCAGTTGCACTAACATCGCACATCATAAAAGTATTTGAGAGAGTGATTAGGAGTCAGGTCACCAATTTCATGGAGACCAATGACCCTCACAACCCAGACCAACATGGATTTCGAGCGGAAAGATCGTGCCTCTCACAGCTACTTGAGCACTACGACAAAGTCACTGAGGCATTAGAAGAAAAACAGAATGCTGATATGATATACACGGACTTCGCAAAGGCTTTCGATAAATGTGACCATGGCGTGATAGCACACAAAATGAAGTCAATGGGAATAAGCGGTAAAGTAGGACGCTGGATACTCAGTTTTCTGTCAAACAGGACTCAGCGAGTAACGGTCACCCATATAAAATCTAGTCCAAGTGCAGTTAAAAGCTCTGTACCTCAGGGTACAGTCCTTGCACCGCTGCTTTTCCTTATTCTCATATCAGATATAGACAAAAATACAAGTCACAGCTTCGTATCATCCTATGCAGATGACACAAAAATCAGTATGAAAATTATCTCGGCTGAAGACATTGAAAAACTTCAAGCTGATATTAATAAAGTTTTCGACTGGGCATCAGATAATAACATGATGTTTAACAGTGGTAAATTCCAAGTACTCAGGTACGGTAAATATGAGGACCTTAAACAAAACACAATCAAATGTACCCATAGTAGGAAAACAGCATGTAAAGGATTTGGGAATAATAATGTCTGACGACCTAACGTTTAAGGAGCATAACCAAGCAAATATTGCGACAGCCAGAAAAATGAAAGGATGGATTACGAGAACTTTCAAATCCAGGGATCCAATCACAATGGTTGTACTCTTCAAGTCACTTGTGTTTTCTCGTCTTGAGTACTGCTCAGTACTCACTTCCCCCTTCAGAGCAGGAGAGATTGCTGAAATAGAGGGAATACAGAGAACATATACGGCACGCATAGACGCAATAAAGCACCTAAATTATTGGGATCGTCTCAAAGCCCTCCAAATGTACTCACTAGAAAGAAGACGAGAGAGATATCAAATAATATACACCTGGAAGATACTGGAGGGCCAAGTACCAAATCTACACAGTAAAATAACCACGTACTGGAGTGAACGATATGGAAGAAAATGCAAATTAGAACCAGTGAAGAGCAGAGGTGCCATATGCACAATCAGAGAACACTGTATAAACATCAGAGGTCCGCGGTTGTTCAACGTCCTTCCAGCAAGCATAAGAAATATTGCCGGAACAACCGTGGACATCTTCAAGAGGAAACTAGATTTATTCCTCCAAGGAGTGCCGGACCAACCGGGCTGTGGTGGGTATGTGGGCCTGCGGGCGGCTCCAAGCAACAGCCTAGTGGACCAAACTCTCACAAGTCAAGCCTGGCCACGGGCCGGGCTTGGGGAGTAGAAGAACTCCCAGAACCCCATCAACCATTTATCAACCAGGTATCATCTACCAACACTACCACCAACCACAACCATCTACCAACACTGCCACCAAACACTACCATCTACCAACACTGCCACCAACCACAACCATCTACCAACACTGCCATCTAAGAAATAAATACAAAGGTGAACTCGCCTTTATTATGCTCCTGTTTTATTTCAACTAATATTTTGTATATTTATAGTTTCTATATTTATATATCATAAATAATAGAAACTACTTTTATGCAGTAATTAAGGTTGCCACGAGGCCTCAATTTTTTGTTACCCAACGTTGTGTAGTAAATTATGACAAACAATTTATGACTGGACACAAAAACGTATTGATTATATAAAAACTAACTTTGCCCCAGCTCTCAAAAAATTCCCAGGCACATTCTGGCAACATAAAGTATTTGCTGGGTAGTTTACCTCAGGATCTGGAGTGTATTGCAATGCCTGGAGTGTACATTTCGTCCAGGAGTGTACTTCAGGGCTTGTCGTTTACTTTAGAGTCTTGAATATATATCAGGGCCTGAAATGTACTTCAGGGTCTGATGTGTACTTCTCATCATTATGTGTATTTCAGGGTCTGGAGTGTTTTTCAGGGTCTGGAAAGTACTTCATGGTCTGTAATGTCTTTCGGGATTGGGGTGTTCTGTAGGACCTGGACTGTACTTCAGGGCCTGGAGTGTACTTCACTTTCTGGAGTGTACTTCAGTGCCTATAGCCTTCTTCATGGCCTATAGTTTACTTTATGTCCTATAGTGTGCTTCAGGGCATGAAGTGTGCTTCAAGTCCTGATTAGTGCTTCAAGGTCTAAAGTATACCTCAGGCCCTGCAGTGTGTATAAGAGTCAGAAGTGCACCTCAGGTTCTTCATAAATCAGGGTCTGAAGTGTATTTTTCATTCTTGAATGTACTTCAAGGTCTGGAGTGTACTTTAGGGTCTGATGTGGTCATGGTACACTTCACGTCTTTGAGTGTACTTCAGTGTCTGGAGTGTTCTTCGTGGTCATGAGTGCAATTCATGTCATGGAGAGTATTTCAATGTCTAGAGTGGACCTCAGGTCCTTGAGTTAACTTCAGGGTCTGTAGTGAACTTTAGGGTCTGGAGGTTTTTTTCAGGATCATGAGTGTTCTTCAAGATCTGGAGTGGAATTCAGTTTTGGAGTGTACATCAAATCCTGAATTGAACTTCAGTGTTTGAAATGTGCTTCAGGGTCTGCAGTGTACTTCAGGGTCTAAAATGTAGTTGAAGGTCTGTAGTACACTTCAGATACTGGAGTGTCCTTCAGGGACTTTAATGTATTTCAGGGGTCTTGAGTGTAGTTTAAAGACAGGAGAGTACTTTGGTCCTGGAGTGTATTTCAGAGCCTGAAGTCTACTTCATGATCTGAAGTGTACGTCAGGGTATTGATTATACTTCTGGATCTTAAGTGTACGTCAGGGCCTGGCATGTACTTCTGCTCCTGGAGTGTACTTCAGGTCCTTGACTGAATTTCAGGTACTGAGTGCATTTCAGGGTCAGCAGTATATATCTGATATATACTAGTAGTAGTAGTTGTGGGTGGTGGTAATATATATAGCAGTATATATTTAATATTTGATGTGTTGGCAGGTGTGAAGGAGAGGGAGAACGCCACCCGCCGCCTCCTGGACACTCTGGACCAGCTGGAGTGTGTCAACAAGGCTCACCAAGCTGACAACCTCAAGCTGGAGGAGGAAAACACTCGCCTAAATACAGCGAATCATTTGCTCGAGGAGGACAACAGGAAGACTAAGAACGAAGTGCGCCTTGCTCAGGAGGAGATTGTTCTATTAAAGTCCCAGATCCGTCAAGTGGAGGAGGACTCGAGGCTGGTCAAGGAGGAGATCCGTAAAGTGGAGGAGGACTCGAGGCTGGTCAAGGAGGAGATCCGTAAAGTGGAGGAGGACTCGAGGCTGGTCAAGGAGGATAACATGAAGACTAAGAACGAAGTGCGCCTTGCTCAGGAAGAAAACATTCAATTAAAGTCCCAGATCCGTCAAGTGGAGGAAGACTCGAGGCTGGTCAAGCAAGAGATCCGACAAGTGGAGGAGGACTCGAGGCTGGTCAAGACGAGGAACCAACAGCTGGAGCTTGCGGAGACCCAAGCCCAGGAGAGGGTCAAGACGGCGTTGACGAGGATCGCTGAGCTAGAGCGAGAGACACAACAGCTGCAAGAGATGAATAATAACACAGCAAGAGAGAAAGGACTTGTTCAAGAGCAACTCTCACTCCTGGAAGAACAGGTCAGGGTCCTTCAAACAGCAAACGCTGCTCTAAATGAAGAAAAGGAAGAAACAATCAGGAAGACTAAAGAGGAGAAACGACTTGTTGAAGAGCAACTCTCCGTCAGTGAAGAAGAGGCCAGTAAGTTACGGGAAGCAAACACGGCTCTACAGAGTGATAAAGACAGACAGGCACAGCAACTCAGAAGTACTCAAGAAGAACACGAGAAGTGCAAGCGGAATGTCAGTGAGCTGTACACAAGGTAAACTGTGCTACTTCACTTCTGACCTTCACTCTCCTTCCTGCTTATTTTGCCTTACTTCTGAGGGAGTAAGAGGGAGTGAGGTGTGTATGAATATGTGTGAATGTTTATGAATGTGTGAATGAATGTGTGTATGAATGTGTGTGTATGAAAGGCAGACCATGATAGACACACCGAATGATAAATGCAAAATGAGAAATTGATTGAGACAGAGACGTACAGAGACAGAGAGATGTACAGAGACAGAGAGACGTACAGAGACAGAGAGATGTACCGAGACAGAGAGATGTACAGAGACAGAGAGACGTACAGAGACAGAGAGATGTACAGAGAACGAGAGACGTTCAGTGACAGAGAGATGTACAGAGACAGAGAGACGTACAGAGACAGAGAGATGTACAGAGAACGAGAAACGTACAGAGACATAGAGATGTACAGAGACAGAGAGATGTACAGAGACAGAGAGATGTACAGAGACAGAGAGACGTACAGAGACAGAGAGATGTACAGAGAACGAGACGTACAGAAACAGAGAGATGTACAGAGACAGAGAGATGTACAGAGACAGAGAGATGTATAGAGAACGAGACGTACAGAAACAGAGAGACGTACAGAGACAGAGAGATGTACAGAGACAGAGAGACGCACAGAGACAGAGAGACGTACAGAGACAGAGATGTACAGAGAACGAGACATGTACAGAAACAGAGAGACGTACAGAGACAGAGAGATGTACAGAGACAGAGAGACGTACAGAGACAGAGAGACGTGCAGAGACAGAGAGATGTACAGAGAACGAGACATGTACAGAAACAGAGAGACGTACAGAGACAGAGAGATGTACAGAGACAGAGAGACATACAGAGACAGAGAGACGTACAGAGACAGAGAGATGTTCAGAGACAGAGAGATGTACAGAGAACGAGACATGTACAGAAACAGAGAGACGTACAGAGACAGAGAGATGTACAGAGACAGAGAGACATACAGAGACAGAGAGACGTACAGAGACAGAGAGATGTACAGAGACAGAGAGATGTACAGAGAACGAGACATGTACAGAAACAGAGAGACGTACAGAGACAGAGAGATGTACAGAGACAGAGAGACATACAGAGACAGAGAGACGTACAGAGACAGAGAGATGTACAGAGACAGAGAGACGTACAGAGACAGAGAGACGTACAGAGACAGAGAGACGTACAGAGACATAGAGATGTACAGAGGCAAAGTGGAACGGGTCGAACAGGACTATGTTACCCTTGAAGGGGGTGGTTGGGGTCGGCCCATTTGTTACCCTTAAAGGGGGGTGGTTGGGGTCGGCCCCTTTGTTACCCTTGAACAGGGTGGTTGGGGTCGGCCCCTATGCTACCCTTCACGGGGGGTGGTTGGGGTCGGCCCCTTTGTTACCCTTGAAGGGTGAGGTTGGGGTCGGCCCATTTGTTACCCTTGAACAGGGTGGTTGGGGTCGGCCCCTTTGTTACCCTTGAAGGGGGAGGTTGGGGTCGGCCCCTTTGTAACCCTTGAAGGGGGAGGTTGGGGTCGGCCCCTATGCTACCCTTGAAAAGGGGTGGTTTGGGTCAGCCCCAATGCTACCCTTGAAGAAGGGTGGTTGGTGTCGGCCCCTATGTTACCCCTCTAAGGGGGTGGTTGGTGTCGGCCCCTATGTTACCCCTCTAAGGGGGTGGTTGGGGTCAGCCCCTATGTTACACTTGAAGGGGGGGGGCTTCGGCCCCTATGCTTCCCTTGAAGGGGGTTTGGTTGGGGTCGGCCCCTATGCTACCGTTTAAAGGGGGGGGGGTCGGTCCCTATGGCCCCTATGTTACCCTTGAAGGGGGTGGTTGGTGTCAGTCACTATATTACCGTTGAAGGAGGGTTGGTTGGGGTCGGCCCCTATGCTACCGTTGAAGAGGGGGAGGGGGTTGGGGTCGGCCCCTATGTTACCCTTGAAGGGGGGTGGGGGTTTGGGGTCAGCCACTATGTTACCGTTGAAGGGGGGTTGTTTGGGGTCAGCCCCTATGCTACCCCTTAATGGGGGATGGCTAGGGTCTCCCACTATGTTACCGTTGAAGGGGGTGGTTGGGGTCACCCCCTATGTTACCCTTGAAAAGGGAGGTTAGGGTTAGCCACTATGTATTGTGTGTGTTGGTGGTGATTGGTACTGTGTGTAGCTGGTGATGGGTATGGTGTGTGTAGGTGGTGATAGGTATAGTGTGAAGATGCTTTCAATGACCGGAGGATATGATGGTGACCCGGGAGGGTGTGTGTAGGTGGTGATGAGTATGGTGTGTGTAGGTGGTGATGGGTATAGTGTGTGTAGGTTCTGATGGGTATGATGAGTGTGTATAGGTGGTAATGGGTAACGTGTGTGTGTGTAGGTGATGATGGGTATGGTGCGTGTAGGTGGGGATGGGTATGGTATGTGTAGGTGGTGATGAGTATGGTGTGTGTAGGTGGTGATGGGTATTATGTGTGTAGATGGTGATAGTATGGTGTGTGTAGGTGGTGATGTTTATTATGTGTGTATTTGGTGATAGGGTATGGTGTATGTATGTGATGATACGTATGGTGAGTGTAGGTGGTGATGGGTATGACGTATGTAGGTGATAATAGGTATGGTGTGTGTAAGTTTCGATTTGTATGGTGTGTGTAGACGGTGATGGGTAAAGTGTATGTAGGTGATGATGGGTATCGTGTGTGTAGGTACTGATTTGTATGGTGCTATTATGATTACATTGACATGAGAGTAAAGGAGGGTATGGTCGTGACCCGGGAGGGGGTGTGTAGGTGATGACCGGTATGGTTTGTATAGGTGGTGATGGGTATGGTGTATGTAGGTGGTGATGAGCATGCTGTGTGTCGGTGGTGATGGGTATTGTGTGTGTGTAGGTAGTGATTGGTATGGTGAGTGAAGGAGGTGATGAGTATGGTGTGAAGATGTTTACTTTGAAAGGAGGGAATGGGAGGGTATGAGGAGACTCGGGAGGGTGTGTGTAGGTGGTGATGGGTATGGTGTGTGTAGGTGGTGATGGGTATGGTGTGTGTAGGTGGTGATAGATATAGTGTGTGTAGGTGGTGATAGGTATGGTGTGTCTAGGTGGTGATAGATATAGTGTGTGTAGGTGGTGATAGGTATGGTGTGTCTAGGTGGTGATGGGTATAGTGTGTGTGTAGGTGGAGAGGGGTATAGTGTGCGTAGGTGGTGATGGGTATGGCGTGTGTAGATTGTTTTGGGAATGGTGTGTGTAGGTGGTGATATGTATAATGTGCTTAGGTTGTCATGGATATGGTGCATGTAGGTGGTGATGAGAAAGATGTGTGTGGTTGGTGATAGGTATGGTGTGCGTATGTGGTGATGTGTATGGTGTGTGTAGATTGTTTTGGGTATTGTGTGTGTAGGTGTGTATATGTATGGTGTGTTTATTTGGTGATGGATATGGTGCATGTAGGTGGTGGTGTGAATGGTGTGTGTAGATGGTGATGGGTATGGTATGCCTAGGTTGTGATGGATAACGTGTGTGTGTGTAGGTGGTGATGGGTATGATGTGAAGGTTCATAAATTTACAGGAGGGTATGGGAGGGTATAGTGGAGACCCTGGAAGGGTATGTGTAGGAAGTGATGGGTATGGTGTGTGTTGGTGGTGATGGGTATGGTGCGTGTGTAGGTGGTGATGGGTATGGTGCGTGTGTAGGTGGTGATGGGTATGGTGAATGATAGTGGTGATGGGTATGGTGAGCGTAGGTGGGGATGGGTATGGTGTGTGAAGGCTGTTATGGGTATGGTTTATGTAGGTGATGATATGTATGGTGTGGGAAAGTAGTAATGCGTATGGTGTACTCACCTAATTGTACTTACCTAATTGTGCTTGCGGGTGTTGAGCTTTGGCTCTTTGGTCCCGCCTCTCAACTGTCAATCAAGTGATGTGCAGATTCCTGAGCCTACTGGGCTCTGTCATGTCAACATTTGAAACTGTGTATGGAGTCAGACTCTACCACATCACTGCTTAGTGCATTCCATTTAAGTGGAGATGGATATTATGTGTGTAGGTGGTGATGGATATTGTGGAGATCGATATGGTGTGATGGATATGATTGGTATGGTGTATGTAGGTGGTGATGGGTATGGTGTGTGTAGGTGGTGATGGGTATGGTGTGTGTATGTAGTGATAGGTATAATGTGTGAAGGTAGTAATGGGTATGGTGTGTGTAGGTGGTGATGGGTATGGTGTGAAGATGCGTACATTGACAGGAGGGTATGTGAGGGTGTGGTGAAGACCCGAGAGGGTGTGTTTAGGTGGTGATGGGTATGGTGTGTGTTGGTGGGGAAGGGTATGGTGTGTGAAGGTTCTGATGGGTATGATGTGTATAGGTGGTGATGGGTATGGTGTGTGCAGATGGTGTTGGTATAGTGTGTGTAGGTAGTGATTGGAATTATGTGTGTTGGTGTTGATGCGTATGGTGTGTGTAGATCGTGATATGTGTTGTGTGAGTAGGTGGTTGTAGGTATGGTGTGTAGGTGGTGATGGGTATGGTGTGTGTAGTTGGTGATGGGTATTGTGTGTGTTGGTAGTGAAGGGTATGGTCTGTGTAGGTGGTGATTGGTATGGTGTGTATAGGTGCTGATGGGTATGGTGTGTAAGTGTAGGTGGTGATAGGTATGGTGTGTGTGTAGGTGGTGATGGGTATGGTGCAAGGATGATGACATTGACAGGAGGGTATGGGAGGGTATGGTTGAGACCTGGGAGCGTGTGTATTGATGGTGATGGGTATTGTGTGTATAGGTGGTGATGGGTATGGTGTGTGTTGGAGGTGATGGGTATGGTGTGTGTAGGTGGTGATGGGTATGGTGGGTATGGGTGGTGATGAGAATGGTGTGTGTAAGTGGTGATTGGTATGGTGAGTGAGGGTGGTGATGGATAAGGCGTGTGTTAATGGTGATGTGTATGGTGTGTGTAGATGGAGATGGGTTATGGTGTGTGTAGGTGGTAATAGTTATGTTGTGTGTAAGTGGTGATGGTTATGCTGTGCGTAGGTGATGATGTATATTGTGTGTGTAGGTGGTGATTGGTATGGTGAGTGAAGGTTGTACTCACCTAGTTGTACTCACCTAGTTGTGTTTGCGGGGGTTGAGCTCTGGCTCTTTGGTCCCGCCTCACAACCGTCAATCAACAGGTGTACAGATTCCTGAGCCTATTGGGCTCTATCATATCTACACTTGAAACTGTGTATGGAGTCAGCCTCCACCACATCACCTCCTAATGCATTCCATTTGTCAACCACTCTGACACTAAAAAAGTTCTTTCTAATATCTCTGTGGCTCATTTGGGCACTCAGTTTCCACCTGTGTCCCCTTGTGCGTGTTTCCCATGTGTTAAATAGACTGTCTTTATCTACCCTATCAATTCCCTTCAGAATCTTGAATGTGGTGATCATGTCTCCCCTAACTCTTCTGTCTTCCAGCGAAGTGAGGTTGAATTCCCGTAGTCTCTCCTCGTAGCTCATACCTCTCAGCTCGGGTACTAGTCTGGTGGTAAACTTTTGAACCTTTTTCAGATTAGTCTTATCCCTGACTAGATATGGACTCCATGCTGGGGCTGCATACTCCAGGATCGGCCTGACATATGTGGTATACAAAGTTCTGAATGATTCTTTACACAAGTTTCTGAATGCCGTTCGTATGTTGGCCAGCCTGGCATATGCCGCTGATGTTATCCGCTTGATATCTGCTGCAGGAGACAGGTCTGGAGTGATATCAACCCCCAAGTCTTTTTCCTTCTCTGACTCCTGAAGAATTTCCTCTCCCAGATGATATCTTGTATCTGACCTCCTGCTCCCTACACCTATCTTCATTACATTACATTTAGTTGGGTTAAACTCTAACAACCATTTGTTCGACCATTCCTTCAGCTTGTCTAGGTCTTCTTGAAGCCTCAAAGAGTCCTCTTCTGTTTTAATCCTTCTCATAATTTTAGCATCGTCCGCAAACATTGAGAGAATTGAATCGATACCCTCCGGGAGATCATTTACATATATCAGAAACAAGATAGGACCGATTACAGAGTCCTGTGGGACTCCACTGGTGACTTCATGCCAATCGGAGGTCTAACCCCTCACCGTTACTCTCTGCTTCCTATTGCTTAGATACTCCCTTATCCACTGGAGCACCTTACCAGCTACACCTGCCTGTCTCTCCGGCTTATGTACCAGCCTCTTATGCGGTACTGTGTCAAAGGCTTTCCGACAATCCAAGAAAATGCAGTCAGCCCAGCCCTCTCGTTCCTGCTTAATCTTTGTCACCTGATCGTAGAATTCTATCAAGCCTGTAAGGCAAGATTTACCCCCTCCCTGAACCCATGTTGGTGATTTGTCACGAAGTCCCTTCTCTCCAGATGTGTTACCAGGTTTTTTCTCACGATCTTCTCCATCACCTTGCATGGTATACAAGTCAAGGACACTGGCCTGTAGTTCAGTACCTCTTGCCTGTCGCCCTTTTTGTATATTGGGACCACATTCGCCGACTTCCATATTTCTGGTAGGTCTCCCGTCTCCAGTGACTTACTATACACTATGGAGAGTGGCAAGCAAAGTGCCTCTGCACACTCTTTCAGTATCCATGGTGAGATCCCATCTAGATCAACAGCCTTTCTAACATCCAGATCCAGCAGATGTCTCTTGACCTCCTCTCTCGTAATTTCGAACTCTTCCAAGGCCGCCTGGTTTACCTCCCTTTCTCCTAGCACAGTGACCTCACCTTGTTCTATTGTGAAGACCTCCTGGAACCTCTTGTTGAGTTCTTCACACACCTCTCTGTCATTCTCTGTATAGCTGTCCTCGCCTGTTCGAAGTTTCAATACCTGTTCTTTCACTGTTGTTTTCCTTCTGATGTGACTGTGGAGTAGCTTTGGTTCGGTCTTGGCTTTGTTTGCTATATCATTTTCAAAAATTTCTCTCCTTCTCTTCTCACCCTGGCGTACTCATTCCTGGTTCTCTGGTATTTCTCTCTGCTTTTTGGTGTTTTGTTATTCCGGAAGTTCCTCCACGCCCTTTTGTTCAGTTTCTTCGCTTCCATACATGCCCTATTATACCATGGATTCTTCTGTTGCTTCTCGGATTTTTCCCTTTGGGCCGGGATGAACCTGTTTACTGCCTCCTGACACTTTTGGGTAACATAGTCCATCATACCCTGTACAGACTTGTCTCTGAGGTCTGTGTCCCAAGGTATTTCACTTAGGAAACTTCTCATCTGTTCATAATTCCCCTTTCGGTATGCCAGCCTTTTGATTCCTAGTTCTTTTTGGGGGGAGATAAGTCCTAGCTCTACCAGGTACTCAAAGTTCAATACACTGTGGTCACTCATTCCCAAGGGCGCTTCCATCTTAACTTCCCTTATATCCCATTCATTTAGGGTAAATATCAAATCAAGCATTGCTGGTTCATCTTCTCCTCTCATTCTTGTTGGTTCTTTGGTGTGCTGGCTTAGAAAGTTTCTTGTTGCCACGTCCAGCAGCTTAGCTCTCCATGTTTCTGGTCCTCCATGCGGGTCTCTGTTCTTCCAATCTATCTTCCCATGGTTGAAGTCTCCCATAATTAGTAGTCCAGATCCATTCCTGTTAGCAACAGAAGCTGCTCTTTCTATTATGTTAATGGTGGCCATGTTGTTTCTATCATATTCCTGTCTAGGTCTTCTGTCATTTGGTGGTGGATTATATATGACTACGACTATAATTTTTTTCCCTCCATTTGTTACTGTACCTGCTATGTAGTCACTGAAACCTTCACAGCCCTGAATATCCATCTCTTCAAAATCCCATCCTTTTCTTACCAGCAGAGATACACCACCCCCACCTCTTCCTTCCCTCTCTTTCCACATAACATAATAGTATGGTGTGATGAGTATGGTGTGAAGATGCTTACATTGACATGAGGGTATGGTGTGTGTAGGTGGTAATAGGTATGGTGCGTGTGTAGGCAGTGCTAGGTATGGTGAGTTTAGGTGGTGATGGGTATGGTGAGTGTTGGTGCAGATATTTATGGTGAGTTTAGTTTTTTTTCTACCACATACGTGGCCATACATTTACAATGCTAATCAGCATATGTACATTTTCTTCTGTCCTACTTGGACAGGGTTAGAAATGTGTTAAACATATAGTTCAGGGTTTATTGAACAACTGTGTGTATTGTGTATAAGTGGTGACGAGTATGTTGTGAAGATTCATAAATTTACAAGAGGGTATGGGAGGGTTTGATGGTGACCCGCGAGAGTGTGTGTAGTTGGTGATGGGTATGTTGCGTGTAGGTGGTGATGGGTATGGTGTGTGAAGGTGGTGATGGATATGGTGTGTGTAGGTGGTGATGGATATGGTGTGTTTAGGTGGAGATGGGTATGGTGTGTGCAGGTGGTGACGGGTATGGTGTGTGTAGGTGATGATAGATATGGTGTGTGTAGGTGGTGGTGGGTATGGTGTGTGTAGGTTGTGATGGATATGGTGTGTGTAGGTGGTGATGGGTATAGTGTGTGTAGGTGGTGATAGGTATATTGTGTCTAGGTGGTGATGAGTATGGTGTGTGTGTAGGTGGTGATGAATATGGGGAGTGTAGTTGGTGATGGGTATGGCGTGTGTTGGTGGTCATGGGTATGGTGTGTGTAGGTGGAGATGGGTATGGTGTGCGTAGGTGGTGGTGGGTATGGTGTGTGTAGATTGTTTTGGAATTGGTGTGTGTAGGTGGTGATATGTATAGTATGTTTAAGTGGTGATGGATATGGTGCATGTAGGTAGTGATGAGAATGGTGTGTAGATGGTGATGGGTATGATGTGGGTAGATGGTGATGTGTTTGGTGTGTGTAGATTGTTTTGGGTATATTGTGTGTAGGTGTTGATATGTATGGTGTGTTTATTTGGTGATGGATATGGTGCATGTAGGTGGTGATGTGAATGTTGTGTTTAGATGGTAATGGGTATGATTTGAAGATTCATACATTTTCAGGAGGGTATTGTAGGATATAGTGGAGACCCTGGGAGGGTATGTGTAGGTGGTGATGGGTATGGTGAGTGTTGGTGGTGATGGGTATGGTGTGTGTGTAGGTGGTGATGGGTATGGTGAGTGTTGGTGGTGATGGGTATGGTGAGCGTAGGTGGTGATGGGTATGGTGAGTGTTGGTGGTCATGGGTATGGTGCGTGTGTAGGTGGTGATGGATATGGTGAGTGTTGGTGGTGATGGGTATGGTGAGCGTAGGTGGTGATGGGTATAGTGCATGACGCTTGTTATGGGTATGATGTGTGAATGATGATAAGTATGATGTGGGTAGGTAGTGATGGGTATGGTGTATTCATCTAATTGTACTCATCTAATTTTGCTTGCGGGAGTTAGGCTTTGTCTCTTTGATTGAAAGTTGACAGCCTCTCAACTGTCAATCAAGTGGTGTACAGATTCCTGAGCCTACTGGGCTCTGTCATATCAACATTTGAAACTGTGTATGGAGTCAGACTCTACCACATCACTACTTAGTCCATTCCATTTAATTGGAGACGGATATTATGTGTGTAGGTGGTGATGGATATTGTGGTGATCGATATGGTGTGATGGATATGATTGGTATGGTGTGTGTAGGTGGTGATGGGTATGGTGTGTGTAGGTGGTGATGGGTATGGTGTGTATAGGTTGTTAGTGGTATAGTGTGTGTAGGTGGAGATATGTATGGTGTATTTAGGTGGTGAGGGATATGGTGTTTAAGTGATGATGTACTCACCTAGTTGTACTCACCTAGTTGTGTTTGCGGGGGTTGAGCTATGGCTCTTTGGTCCCGCCTCTCAACCGTCAATCAACAGGTGTACAGATTCCTGAGCCTATCGGGCTCTGCCATACCTACACTTGAAACTGTGTATGGAGTCAGCCTCCACCACATCACCCCCTAATGCATTCCATTTGTCAACCACTCTGACACTAAAAAAGTTCTTTCTAATACATCTATGGCTCATTTGGGCACTCAGTTTCCACCTGTGCGTGTTTCCCATGTGTTAAATAGACTGTCTTTATCTACCCTATCAATCCCCTTCAGAATCTTGAATGTGGTGATCATGTCCCCCTAACTCTTCTGTCTTCCAGCGAAGTGAGGTTTAATTCCCGTAGTCTCTCCTCGTAGCTCATACCTCTCAGCTCGGGTACTAGTCTGGTGGCAAACCTTTGAACCTTTTCCAGTTTAGTCGTATCCTTGACTAGATATGGACTCCATGCTGGGGCTGCATACTCCAGGATTGGCCTGACATATGTGGTATACAAAGTTCTTAATGATTCTTTACACAAGTTTCTTAATGCCGTTCGTATGTTGGCCAGCCTGGCATATGCCGCTGATGTTATCCGCGTGATATGTGCTGCAGGAGACAGGTCTGGCGTGATATCAACCCCCAAGTCTTTTTCCTTCTCTGACTCCTGAAGAATTTCCTCTCCCAGATGATACCTTGTATCTGGCCTCCTGCTCCCTACACCTATCTTCATTACATTACATTTGGTTGGGTTAAACTCTAACAACTATTTGTTCGACCATTCCTTCAGCTTGTCTAGGTCTTCTTGAAGCCTCAAACAGTCCTCTTCTGTTTTAATCCTTCTCATAATTTTAGCATCGTCCGCAAACATTGAGAGAAATGAATCGATACCCTCCGGGAGATCATTTACATATATCAGAAACAAGATAGGACCGAGTACAGAGCCCTGTGGGACTCCACTGGTGACTTCATGCCAATCGGAGGTCTAACCCCTCACCGTAACTCTCTGCTTCCTATTGCTTAGATACTCCCTTATCCACTGGAGCACCTTACCAGCTACACCTGCCTGTCTCTCCAGCTTATGTACCAGCCTCTTATGCGGTACTGTGTCAAAGGCTTTCCGACAATCCAAGAAAATGCAGTCCGCCCAGCCTTCTCTTTCTTGCTTAATCTGTGTCACCTGATCGTAGAATTCTATCAAGCCTGTAAGGCAAGATTTACCCTCCCTGAATCCATTTTGGCGATTTGTCACGAAGTCCCTTCTCTCCAGATGTGTTACCAGGTTTTTTCTCACGATCTTCTCCATCACCTTGCATGGTATACAAGTCAAGGACACTAGCCTGTAGTTCAGTGCCTCTTGTCTGTGTGTGTGTGTGTGTGTGTGTAGGTGGTAATGGGTATGTTGTGAAGATTCATAAATTTACAAGAGGGTATGGGAGGGTTTGGTGTTGTCTCGGGATGGTGTGTGTAGGTGATGATGGGTATCGTGTGTGTAGGTAATGGGTATGGTGTGTGTTGGTGGTGATAGGTATGGTGTGTGTAGGTGATGGGTATTGCGTGTGTAGGTGGTGATGGATATGGTGTGTGTTGTTGGTGATAGGTATGGTGTGTGTAGGTGATGATCGGTATGGTGTGTGTGTAGGTGATGTGGAATGGTGTGTGTAGGTGGTGATGGGTATGGTGTGTGTAGGTGGTGATAGCTATGGTGTGTGTGTAAGTAGTTATGGGTATGGTGTGAAGATGCTGACATTGACAGGAGGGTATGGTGGAGACCCGGGATGGTGTGTGTGTAGGTGGTGAAGGGTATGATGTAAAGATGCATACATTTACAGGAGTATGGGAGGGTATGGTGGAGACCCGGAAGGATTTGGGTAGGGGGTGATGGGTATCGTGTGTGTAGGTGGTAATGGGCATGGTGTGTGTGTGTGTAGGTGGTGATTGATATGGTGTGATGGATATGATGAGTATGGTGTGAGATTGTGTTGATGGGTATAGTGTGTGTGTACGTGGTGATGGATATGGTGTTGTTATCATGAGTTGATTTCAGTGTTCAGCGTCCCTGCAACCCAGGCCTCCTTTTTGTTATGCACCCCCAGGAAGCAGCCCGTAGCAGCTATCTAACTCCCAGGTACCTATTTACTGCTTGGTGAACAGAAGCATCAGGGTGAAAAATATTGCCCTTTTGTTACTGCCTAAACCAGGCATCGAACCCCGAACCTCAGGTCTACGAAATCGAAGCGCTGTCCACTCAGCTGTGAGGCCCCTACATACAATAATATATTTTTCCCTATGTATTTATAATCAATTTATATTATATTTTTTTTTTAGTTATGTAGTTAGTTTTAGTGACTCTTTTCTATATTACTGTACTTCCACTCTTCTAACTAAGTCTTACCAATTCTCCACATTGCAATGAGTTGCCCTTTTCAACGACTTCCATATTTAGAATTATCTCTTTCAATTTGGCCTCCATCAAATCAATGATACCCAGCTACTTAAAGTGAACTATATGACATATAGCAGATAATTTGATTTATACTTGTGTGTACAAGTTTTATATTGCAATTTGATTAGCCATCCTTTTAGTTTCAATTGCTTCCCATGTTTGGTCCATGTCCAGTACCAATTGTTCAGTCATGTTTCCCTATAGCATGGGTGGGCAACCTTTTTGAGAGTGCGTGCCAAAATCAGCCAAGTCTCTGACACAAACTTTTTCCACGTGCCAACCATTTTTTTAGAACATATTTGGTATCTCTTAAGAACTTTTTAAACGAAAAAATAATAAATTACCTCAGTGCAGTAAAACATAATATAAAAAAAACAGAAAAAAAATTATTTAACCTTCAGAAGTACATTTCAACAGCCTTTAAGCTTTTGTAACTTTAATAGAATACAACAGATAAAAAACTTGTTGACTCCTTTTATATACTGTCAGTGAGACTTCTGCTGCTGCTGCATAACTAATGACAGAGATTTTACATCGGGTTTATATTTAGTAACATTGAGAGATATGCATGCAGCGCTAGTTTCATCTGTCATGCTACTCCTGTTACGAGACTTAACAAAGTTCATAATTGAGAACAAAGATTCGCAAGCATATGTAGACGAAAACATGGTTAGCAATGGTTTGCAAGGTTTTTTAAACAGACATAATTTTCTGGAATAGTATTCCAAGTCCTTAATACTTCGTTTTCCGCATTTCTCTTTGCTACTTTCATCTCTAATCTCTCTCTTTCAATATTTTCCAAGTCAACTCTAAGGTCAACAAATTTCTGCTTCCAAATTGAGCTACTCTGAAATTCAATCAACTGCTTCTCAAAATCATCCATGTCTATCCATGAAAACATTTGCAAGTTTAGTTCATCCATTTTGATGCTGTCTGGAAACTTGATGAACTTTACTGTGTCTTCCAGTTCTCTGAATTTGGCAAATCTTGTAGAGAACTGCCAAACTGTTGACTCGATAATGTTTACAAACAGCTTTTGAAGACATTTGTGGTCAGTTCTGTCATCTTTTAGATCACTGATGTACCGCTTTAGGTTTGGAAAGTATCTAAATCTCTCATTATCTACAACACTAAAAAACTTTAAGCTTCATTTCAAAAGCTTTATGTAACAAAACATAACATCAAGTGTCTTACCAGCGCCCTGTAACTTAATATTCAATTCATTTAAATGTTCACAAAAATCTGCAAAAAACATCAGTTTACAAGCCCACACGATGTCAGAAAATTCCTGGTATGACACTTGTTGGTCGTTCAGATAGAGCTTTATCTCATCTTAGCATTCAATAAATCGTTTCAGAACCAAGCCTCTGCTAAGCCAACGAACATGGTTGTACATTTTCAGTCCTTTATACACAGATTCTACCTCATCCAGTAGAGTTTGAAATTGTCTTTTATTTAAAGGCCGACCACAAATGTAATTAACAACCTTGGTAACTGTTTGCATCACTTCTTGCAGTTCTTTTAGGCCAGCTTTTGCACATAAAGCCTCCTCATGTATGATGCAATGGAAGCCAATCAGTGGATGACCAACACTTTTTGCAAACAGATTTACAAATCCTGCCTTCTCACCAGTCATGTTTGGGGCACCATCTGTTGTGACGGATACTACTTTTGAAATGTCAATTTGCCGAGTAGAGAATTCGTTCACAACTGTTTTACATATTTCAGCCCCGGTAGTACGCTCAGGTAGTGATGCAAGAGCAACCATCTCTTCACATACTTCATCACCCTTCACAGATATGATTGTCAGTGTACACTATGGTTATGGGTGCAGCCTTTAGGTTAGAAAGGCTTATTACATAAAATATGAGCCAAAGTAAATAGAGGGGAATCATCATACATCGGCATGATCGATGACGTAAAAAAAAAAGGTAACTATGGCAACAAGATCAACTTCTTTTTCTTGAGACCTCTTTAGCTTTGTAGAGCTTAAACCTCTTCACCACCAGGACGTACATATACTGTCATGGCATGTAAGCTTATACCCCAAGGAAAGTAGTTTTTTTTGTCTGTGCTTAGGGTAACCTATGCTCTTGCGTGCCAGAGACAAGTCATCGGCGTGCCAAGTTTGGCATGCGTGCCAGAGGTTGCCCACCCCTGCCCTATAGTATACCATTTCATGCACTTTCTGAGCTCTGTCACTTTGAAGAAAAACTAGTTTGTCCCCTCACTCCGATGCTAATTTTGTTATATATTTTATATGTTTTTAATGGGGGCCCTGTTCTCTTTTGATAAATCTATCACCTACCTTAATATTATTTAACATTCTTTGTCTTTCTACAAATCATTGTGCTTTAAAGGTCAATTTCAGAACTTTCATATTTTCCAATTCTCCTCTAGTCTATTCCTTAACATTAAGTTCTTTAATGTTTAGCCCCTCAACCACATTTGGAAGGAATGGAATGTGTGAAATAGAGTGCATTTGCCAGCTCACTGAAAATATAGATGAT
Source organism: Procambarus clarkii (assembly GCF_040958095.1). Lineage (NCBI taxonomy): Eukaryota > Metazoa > Arthropoda > Malacostraca > Decapoda > Cambaridae > Procambarus > Procambarus clarkii. The sequence continues at coordinate 20,474,523 of NC_091199.1, read as the reverse complement.
AATGTATCAGATACAAGTAAAATGCAAGATGTACTGTCTATACATTTATAGAAAAATAATGTATCTATAAAGATAATGACTCCAATTACTAAAATGTTTTGCAAAGATATTGATTTATTCTTATTGGCGATAACATCAGAAGTTAACATTCTTGGCTGTCCAATGGTCCCAAGTTGGAATTTTCCTGAGAAGGGCAAATGTTAGTTTTATAATTTGGTACAAGCTTGTTTCTGGAGCAGCAGCTATATATCCCTTAGTTTGTCATAATTTATTTATGTTTTATTTATTTATATATACAAGGGTTCTTACGTTCTTGTACAGCCACTAGCATACATAATGTTTCGGGCAAGTCCTTAATCCTAATTTTCACAAACACGCATCCCCAGGAAGTAGCCCATAGCAACTGTCTATCTCCCAGGTCCCTATTTTCTGCTAGGTGAACAGGGGCTGGACTGAATAATAATCAGACTGGTTTACAAAATATTTTTCCGACTCCAGCACAGAATACACAAGTGTGCCCTTATTAAGAATAACATTCATAAAAAATATTCTATGACAAATATCGTTAGTTTTCTTGAGTTCAATAAAAAGTCAAGATGTTTTTGACTGGAAAGAGAAACATTATCCTGCTGACCAAAGTAAATGAAAATATAGTTGGTAACTGATTTAACCTTGAACTTAAGCAACTTTTCATCTCTTCAGAAACAATGGAAATGTGCAAATTCTGATCATCTGAAGATGAGGATGAAATGCAGACAGATAGTAGCTTTGCCTGGAACAGCAGTCACTTACAATAAGTAATAACCCATGCTTACTTCTATTTTCCATATCTCTCTAGATATTTTTTAATTAAAAGTGTGAAAGGCTAATTACTTTTAGATGCTGAAGGAATTTATCAAGGAAGAAACAGTGCAAATGCAAAGGAACTTCTTCATATATAAGACACTACTAACAAAATCAAGCAAACTATCCACAACATTAATTAGATTTGTTGTTGATGACGCTTCCCACAGGGATGGTTCTAATGCCTTATTATGACTATATTTTTTACTCACCAAAACTCTGAAAGAACATTATTACATCATTTTAAAATTAAAGTACAAGCCTAGAATTATTCTTGGTGAATATAAGAGTGAGAGAACATTATTGAGAGAGCATATGTACTCACCTAATTGTGTCTGCTGGACCCAGTATCAGCTGTTGAGCCCGGATTTTTCAGCTGTCAGCCATCTAATACAATGGCTCTCAACTCACCAGGCTATCTAATGGCTAATAATGCTAATAATGTATCTGTCAACTTAAAAAAAATTTTTGTCTAATATACAATCTTGCATTTTAAACAATAGGGAAAGATAGTAAACAATAGTAATTTGATAGTTTCTTAAACATTACATTTTCCATCACAATTAAAGAAACATTTGTAAAAAAGCTACCTTTGGCTAAACACTACTGGTCATGTCACAAATCTAACAATATTACACTTGCTTATATATCATAACAATAATAGGCAATAGCCCCCTCACACATGAAGGAGGATGTATTAATATTACTCCTAACTACCCCACTCAAACGTACAAAATGTGTTATCAAACCACATCCCTCTTGACATATTCAACAGGTAAGGCAAGCAGGAGTTGGAAAACAATTGCCACTTCAGAAGCATACCACTTATGTTTTAGTGTGATGCCAAGGCAAAATTGGAACTATGAAATAAGATAGATTAAAGTTACTATCTTAGACATGGCAGACTGGGTACGTAACAATCCTGAAGTGACATTTTGTACGTGTTTACTCTGTGACAGGTATTGTTGTCAGGCAAAATGACATTCAAGCAGTTCTATGTGAGCATGACCAAATATTATTCATATTTTATTTTACATCAATACTGTGACCTACATTCTTGCATGCTCAACAAAAAATCCAAATTCCACTGAATTTTAACTAATATCTAGAATAAAAAGGTTTACACAAATTACAAGTCATGTTCACCATTCAAAACTGTGCAGCAGTAACAATAGCCCAGTAATCCACATCCTTGACAACATAGGCAGCAAGAGCATGAGAAAATTGAGAAGCAGATCTCTAAGGAGATGCTGGCATGTTGTACATGAAGTTGAGTTTCCTACAGTCCTTGGTGTTGTGTAGATCAAGGTGGTCAGGTTGATCGGTTGAGCATTGATGAGAGCCAGGCGATGATGAATACTCGCGTGACAAAACACACAAGAATTCCATGTAGTTTTCACTTCCATAACTATACTGAGATCCATATACTGAGTGTGATGAATATGATGGGTATGGTGTGTGTAGGTGTTTTGGGTATGGTGTGAAGATGCTTACATTGACAGGAGGGTATGGTGAAGACCCAGGGTGTGTGTAGGTGGTAATAGGTATAGTGAATGTTGGTGGTGATGGATATGATGTGAAGATTCATACATTGACAGGAGGGTATGGTGGAGACCCGGGAGGGTTTGTGTAGGTGGTAATGGGTATGGTGTGTGTAGGTGGTGATGGATACGGTGTGTGTTGGTGGTGATGGATACGGTGTGTGTTGGTGGTGATGGATACGGTGTGTGTTGGTGGTGATGGGTATGGTGTGGTTTGGAGGTGATGACTATGATGTGAAAATGGCTACATTGACAGGAGGGTATGTTGGTGATGGGTATGGTGTGTGTAGGTGGTGATGAGTATGGTGTGTGTTGATGGTAATGTGTATGTTGTGAAGATTCTTAAAACGATAAAGTCAATGAGGTTTCCAAATGGTTATAATGAAAAAGCGAGACTGGGAAGGTGTGTTAAGGTGGGGGGGGGAGGCTCTCATCCTCTAACTACACTTAATTACCTAAGTGCAGTTACAGGATGAGAGCTACACTCGTGGTGTCCCGTCTACCCAGTACTCTTTGTCATATAACGCTTTGAAAAAAAAAACGGTAGCTCTGACGAGTACAAAGATTTCGAAATGGTGACTCCGTGAACACCGGGTCCGACCTTAAATAAAAGAAGCAACTGTTAGTAACTGGGTGGACCTCAGGACTGCGAGGCCGACGAGGACGCCCCCAAAGCTGTGCTACGACGGCTTCCAAGGAAAAGTATGTATTTCCCTTCTGGGCTCGAGCTGACGACCGTCCGGCCACCGGCGGCATACCCCACTCTGAGGCCGTGACTCTTCCTATAAAAGTTTGATGAGAAAATCAAAAGGAAGAATATAACTTAGACAATGGGCTCGACCTGGAGAACCAGAGGACCCCAGAGGACGCTCCTAATTACATTTTATAATTTAAATATAGAAAATAAAATAAAAGAATACAACAAAGATAATTACCAAGGTCAGCACACATGCACATCCTACATGGACTGCTAAGGTCAGCAGTCACATCCCACCCAGACAGTTAAGCCAAGGTCAGCACACATGCACAACCTACATGGACTGCTAAGGTCAGCAGTCACATCCCACCCAGACAGTTAAGCCAAGGTCAGCACACATGCACATCCTACACGGACTGCTAAGGTCAGCAGTCACATCCCACCCAGACAGTTAAGCCAAGGTCAGCACACATGCACATCCTACACGGACTGCTAAGGTCAGCAGTCACATCCCACCCAGACAGTTAAGCCAAGGTCAGCACACATGCACATCCTACACGGACTGCTAAGGTCAGCAGTCACATCCCACCCAGACAGTTAAGCCAAGGTCAGCACACATGCACATCCTACACGGACTGCTAAGGTCAGCAGTCACATCCCACCCAGACAGTTAAGCCAAGGTCAGCACACATGCACATCCTACACGGACTGCTAAGGTCAGCAGTCACATCCCACCCAGACAGTTAAGCCAAGGTCAGCACACATGCACATCCTACACGGACTGCTAAGGTCAGCAGTCACATCCCACCCAGACAGTTAAGCCAAGGTCAGCACACATGCACATCCTACACGGACTGCTAAGGTCAGCAGTCACATCCCACCCAGACAGTTAAGCCAAGGTCAGCACACATGCACATCCTACATGGACTGCTAAGGTCAGCAGTCACATCCCGCCCAGACAGTTAAGCCAAGGTCAGCACACATGCTCATCCTACACGGACTGCTAAGGTCAGCAGTCACATCCCGCCCAGATAGTTAAGCCAAGGTCAGCACACATGCACATCCTACACGGACTGCTAAGGTCAGCAGTCACATCCCACCCTGACAGTTAAGCCAAGGTCAGCACACACACACATCCTACACGGACTGCTAAGGTCAGCAGTCACATCCCGCCCAGATAGTTAAGCCAAAGTCAGCACACATGCACATCCTACATGGACTGCTAAGGTCAGCAGTCACATCCCACCCTGACAAGGACCGCTGGCAGGGCAGGGCTCGACCCAGCCGCCTCAGAGCCAGACGGACAACTAAGACAATCAAGCCACCCAGGAACGGCCAAAAAAAAAATATAGGTCGACATGCCTTGAAATGTCTTTCAGAAACAATGTACCCGCGGCCCAGTCCCCCTAACCAGGCCTCCTTAGGGCCTGTCTCCTGTCTCCTCCAGACACACACACACACACACACACACACACATAGTGTGTGTGTGTGTACTTACCTAATTGTACTCACCTAATAGTGCTTGTGGGGGTTGAGCTTTGTGTCTTTGGTCCTGCCTCTCAACTGTCACTCAACTGGTGTACAGATACCTGAGCTTACTTGGCTCTATCATATCTACATTTGAAACTGCGTATGGCGTCAGCCTCCACCACATTACTGCCTAGTGCATTCCATTTATTAACTACTCTGACACTGATCTTTTTTTGGGGGGACTCTGTGGCTCATCTGGGTACTACGTTTCCACCTGTACTCACCTTGTTCTTGTCCCAACCGTGCTGAAGAGTTTGTTTTTGTCCACCCTGTCAATTCCCCTGAGAAATTTGTAAATGGTTATCATGTCTCCCCTTACTCTTCTGTTTTCCAGGGACGTGAGGTTCAGCTCCTTTAGCCTTTCCTCGTAGCTCATACCTCTCAGTTCCGGGACGAGCCTGTTGGCATAACGCTGAATAAATAAATAAATAAATGTTTATTTAGGTAAGGTACATACATACAAGAGATTTTTACAAAGATTGGTGGACTTATAGATAGAGCTAGTACATACAATGCCTAAAGCCACTATTACGCAAAGCGTTTCGGGAATCTTCTCTAACTTTGTTTTGTGTTTAACTAGATAGGGACTCCAGGCTGGAGCTGCATATTCCAGGATTAGTCTGACATAAGTGGTATACAGGGTCCTGAACGATTCCTTACACAAGATTCTAAAGGCCGTTCTTATGTTGGCCAGTCTAGCATATGGCGCTGTTGATATCATTTTGATGTAAGCCTCTGAGGACAGGTTCGGTGTGATATCAACCCCCAGATTTTTCTCTCTATTTGATTCTTGCAGGATTTCATCTCCCAGACGGTACCTTGTGTTCAGCCTCCTGCTCCCATCGCCTAATTTTATTACCTTACACTTTCCAGAGTTGAACTTTAGCAGCCATTTTCTAGACCATTCCTCCAGTTTGTCTAGGTCATCCTGTAGTCTGTGTCTATCTTCATCCGTCTTGATTCTTCTCATATGGGTTACACACACACACACACCTTCTGTGTGTGTGTGTGTGTGTGTGTGTGTGTGTGTGTGTGTGTGTGTGTGTGTGTGTGTGTGTGTGTGTACTCACCTAGTTGTGTCTGCAGGATCGAGCATTGACTCTTGGATCCCGCCTTTCGAGCATCGGTTGTTTACAGCAATGACTCCTGTCCCATTTCCCTATCATACCTGGTTTTAAAATTATGAATAGTATTTGCTTCCACAACCTGTTCCTGAAGTGCATTCCATTTTCCCACTACTCTCACGCTAAAAGAAAACTTCCTAACATCTATGTGACTCATCTGAGTTTCAAGCTTCCATCCATGTCCCCTCGTTCTGTTACTATTCCGTGTGAACATTTCATCTATGTCCACTCTGTCAATCCCTCTGAGTATCTTATACGTTCCTATCATGTCCCCCTCTCCCTTCTTCTTTCTAGTGTCGTAAGGCACAGTTCCCTCAGGCGCTCCTCATACCCCATCCCTCGTAGCTCTGGGACGAGTCTCGTTGCAAACCTCTGAACCTTTTCCAGTTTCATTATATGCTTCTTCAGATGGGGACTCCATGATGAGGCGGCATACTCTAAGACTGGCCTTACGTAGGCAGTGTAAAGCGCCCTAAATGCCTCCTTACTTAGGTTTCTGAATGATGTTCTAACTTTTGCCAGTGTAGTTTTGCCGCTGCTGTCGTTATCCTATTTATATGTGCCTCAGGAGATAGATTAGGTGTTACATCCACCCCCAGGTCTCTTTCACGCGTCGTTACAGGTAGGCTGTTCCCCTTCATTGTATACTGTCCCTTTGGTCTCCTATCTCCTAGTCCCATTTCCATAACTTAACATATGCTTGTGTTGAATTCCAGTAGCCATTTCTCTGACCATCTCTGCAACCTGTTCAGGTCCTCTTGGAGGATCCTGCAATCCTCATCTGTCACAACTCTTCTCACCAACTTTGCGTCATCCGCAAACAACGACATGTAGGACTCTACGCCTGTAAACATGTCGTTAACATATACAAGAAATAGAATTGGTCCCAGCACCGATCCTTGTGGTACTCCACTTGTTACTGTTCGCCAGTCCATCTTCTCGCCCCTTACCGTAACTCTTTGGCTCCTTCCTGTTAGGTAGTTCCTTATCCATGCTAGAACCTTTCCCCCCACCCCCGCCTGCCTCTCGAGCTTGAACAGCAGTCTCATGTGCGGTACTGTATCAACGGCTTTTTGGCAGTCCAGAAATATGCAGTCTGCCCAACCATCTCTGTCCTGTCTTATCCTCGTTATTTTATCATAGAATTCCAGAAGGTTTGTTAGGCACGACTTCCCTGTCCAGAACCCATGTTGATGTTTGTTCACAAACCTAATGTTCTCCAGGTGTGCAACCAGTCGTAGCCTAATCATTCTTTCCAGTATTTTACAGGGGATGCTTGTCAGTGATACAGGTCTATACTTAAGTGCCTCCTCCCTATCACCTTTCTTGAAGATCGGCACATTTGCATTCTTCCAGCAACTGGGCAATTCTCCTGACATAAGTGACTCATTAAAGATCATTGCCAGAGGCACGCTGAGGGCCTGTGCTGCTTCTTTTAGTATCCACGGTGATACTTTGTCTGGTCCAACTTCTTTAGTTGCATCTAGAGTTGTCAACTGTTTCATTACCTCCTCTGCTGTCACCTCTATATCTGATAGTCTTTCATCTAGGGTAACCCCTTCCAACAATGGGAGCTGCTCAGGCTCGGTAGTGAACACTCCATGGAAACTGGCATTCAGTGCCTCGCAGATTTCCTTGTCACTTTCAGTATATGCCCCCTCTGTCTTCCTTAGTCTTGTCACTTGGTCGTTCACCGACATTTTTCTTTTGTGTGTGTGTGTGTGTGTGTGTGTGTGTGTGTGTGTGTGTGTGTGTGTGTGTGTGTGTGTGTGTGTGTGTGTGTGTGTGTGTGTGTGTGCGTGTGTGTGTGTGTGTGTCTGTGTGTCTGTGTGTGTGTGTGTGTGTGTGTGTGTGTGTGTGTGTGTGTGTGTGTGTGTGTGTGTGTGTGTGTGTGTACTCACCTATTTGTGCTTGCGGGGGTTGAGCTTTGGCTCTTTGGTCCCGCCTCTCAACTGTCAATCAACTGGTGTACAGATTCCTGAGCCTACTGGGCTCTATCATATCTACATTTAAAACTGTGTATGGAGTCAGCCTCCACCACATCACTGCCTAATGCGTTCCATCCGTTATCTACTCTGACACTGAAAAAGTTCCTTCTAACGTCTCTGTGGCTCATGTGGGTACTCAGTTTCCACCTGTGTCCCCTTGTTCACGTCCCACCAGTGTTGAATAGTTCATCCTTGTTTACCCGGTCGATTCCTCTGAGGATTTTGTAGGTTGTGATCATGTCTCCCCTTACTCTTCTGTCTGCCAGTGTCGTAAGGTGCATTTCCCGCAGCCTTTCCTCGTAACTCATGCCTCTTAGTTCTGGGACTAGTCTAGTGGCATACCTTTGGACTTTTTCCAGCTTCGTCTTATGCTTGACAAGGTACGGGCTCCATGCTGGGGCCACATACTCCAGGATTGGTCTTACATATGTGGTGTACAAGATTCTGAATGATTCCTTACACAGGTTCCTGAACGTTGTTCTGATGTTAGCCAGCCTCGCATATGCCGCAGACGTTATTCTTTTTATGTGGGCTTCAGGAGACAGGTTTGGTGTGATGTCAACTCCTAGATCTTTCTCTCTGTTCGTTTCATTAAGTACTTCATCTCCTATTCTGTATCCTGTGTTTGGCCTCCTATTTCCACCACCTAGTTTCATTACTTTGCATTTACTCGGGTTGAACTTCAACAGCCATTTGTTGGACCATTCACTCAGTCTGTCTTGGTCATCTTGTAGCCTCCTACTATCGTCCTCAGTTTCAATCCTCCTCATAATTTTTGCATCATCGGCAAACATTGAGAGAAACGATTCTATACCCTCTGGAAGATCATTTACATATATCAGAAACAGTATAGGTCCAAGGACTGACCCCTGCGGTACTCCACTCGTAACGTCTCGCCAATCTGAGACCTCACCCCTCACACTGACTCGTTGTCTCCTGTTACTTAGGTACTCCTGTATCCAACGGAGTACCTTCCCTTTCATCCAGCCTGCATCTCCAGTTTTTTCACTAGCCTCTTGTGTGGCACTGTGTCAAAGGCTTTCTGACAATCCAAAAATATGCAGTCTGCCCACCCTTCTCTTTCTTGCCTTATTTTTGTTGCCTGGTCGTAGAATTCAAGTAACCCTGTGAGGCAGGACCTGCCATCCCTGAATCCATGTTGATGCTGTGTTGCAAAGTTCTTTCGCTCCAGGTGCTCCACTAGCTTTCTTCGCAGAATCTTCTCCATCATCTTGCATGGTATGCAGGTTAGGGACACTGGTCTGTAATTCAGTGCCTCCTGTCTATCCCCTTTCTTGTATATCGGGACTACGTTAGCTGCTTTCCAAATTTCTGGCAGTTCCCCTGTTGCCAGTGATTTGTTATACACCATGGAGAGCGGGTTCTTCTGCTCCTTCCTTTAGTATCCAAGGGGAGATTCCATCTGGGCCTAAAGCCTTTGTCACATCCAATTCTAGTAAACACTTCCTTACTTCCCCGCTGGTAATCTCAAACTCTTCCAGTGGTTCCTGGTTAGCTATTCCCTCTCTTATCTCTGGGATTTCTCCTTGCTCTAATGTGAAGACCTCTTGGAATTTCTTATTCAGTTCCTCACACACTTCCTTGTCGTTTGTAGTGAATCCTTCTGCCCCTAACTTTAATTTCATAACCTGGTTGTGTGTGTGTGTGTGTGTGTGTGTGTGTGTGTGTGTGTGTGTGTGTGTGTGTGTGTGTGTGTGTGTGTGTGTGTGTGTGTGTGTGTGTGTGTGTGTCTGTGTTTGTGTGTGTGTCTGTGTGTGTGTGTGTGTACTCACCTATTTGTGTCTGCAGGTTCGAGCATTCACTCTTGGATCCCGCCTTTCGAGCCATCGGTTGTTTACAACAATGACTCCGATCATATTTCCTTATTTATCATATTTATCTAGTTCTAAAATTATAAATCGAGTTTGCTTCCACAACCTGTTCCTTAAGTGCATTCCATATTTCCACGACTCTCACGCCAAAAGAAAACTTCCTAACATCTCTGTGACACGTCTGAGTTTCCAGCTTCCACCATGTCCCCTCGTTCTGTTACTATTCCGTGTGAACATTTCGTCCATTTCCACCCTGTAATTCCCATCAGTATTTTATATATTCCTATCATATCCCCCTCTCCCTTCTTTTTTCTAGTGTCTTAAGGCCCAGTTCCTTCAGGTGCTCTTCATACCCCATCCCTCGTAACGCTGGGACGAGTCTGTGTTTTTTCAGGTGGGGACTCCATGATGGGGTGGCATACTCTAAGACTGGTCTCACATAGGCATTGTAAAGTGCCCTAGATGCTTCCTTATTTAAATCTATGAATGATGCTCTGTCTTTTGCCAGAGTAGAGTATGCTGCTGTCAATATCCTATTTATATGTGCCTCAGGAGTTAGATTAGGTGTTACATCCATGCTCAGGTCTTTCTCGAATTGACACAGGTAGGCAGTTTCCCTTCATTGTGTTCTGCCCCTGTAGTCTCCTATCACTTAATTCCATTTTCATAACTTTACATTTGCTCGTGTTGAACTCCAGTTGCCAATTCTCTGACCATCTCTGCAACCTGTTCAAGTACTCTTGGAGGATCCTACAATCTTCATCTGGCACAGCTCTTCTCGTCAACTTAGCGTCATCCGCGAACATCGACATGATAACTCTATTCCTGTAAACATGTCGTTAACAGATATTAGAAATAGAATTGGTCCCAGCACCGATCCTTGAGGTACTCTAACCGTTACTGTTCGCCAGTCCGATTTCTTGCCCCTTACCGTAACTCTGGCTCCTTCCTGTTAGGTTGTTCCTTATCCACGCTAAGACCTTTTCTCCCACCCCCGCCTGCCTCTCGAGTTTGAATAACAGTATCGTGTGCAGTACTGTATCAAAGGCTTTTTGGCAGTCCAGAAATATGCAGTCTGCAAAGACAACGTGGATATAATTACCACAATTTTGTATTTAGAAGCAGTAGATACAGGGAAAGGACTCAACATCATCTTAAGCCGGATACCATTCCATGTTGGAATCCCATTAAATGAGAAAGCCGGTGAAACTGATAAATTGGCCAATCGTCATTCAATGATCCACAAACGAATTTAATCCATCCTTGAGTACATAAACAACAGCATCACCAGAAAACTCGCACACATCAACAAAGCCCATCTACAACAGAGAGTAGAAGAAGGTTCGCCCTCTGCAATATGGTATCTTCAGGTCTCCAAGTTAGACAGGTTAAATATTCCAAAATGAATCCATAGGAAAATAGCAGTTCGGTTATATAGACTACGTCTAGGTTACAGATCTTGTGTCTTGAGCTGGGTGTGGAAAATTTACCACCACAATTATAGCATGAAATGTCTGTGTTTCCTTACCGTGAGGCATATTAGTTTCCAGTTATTGGGATTACTCATTTCACAATTCGGCTTGGCATTTTACCTTTTCGGGCTTCACGATTAACACTTTACGGGTACGCCAGGCCGCGTCCGATCCCACGATCGTCGTCGCCCCTATAATCGACAACAGCAACACGGTGTTGAAGCACCTTTATTTGTAGCCGTTTAGCATCCGTGGACCTGATAGGTGGTGTAAACAGCACATACAATGTGTATTAACTGCAAGACACTCTATTTAAGTGATAAGTGGGTCTTGCTACAGTGAAAGAAGTGTGTGATCATATCGTCGCCACAGCATGCGACGCCTCACTCCCTCACACAGAATAAACAAGATGCCACCACCTCATGGGGGACACTCCATGGTTGTACAAGCTTAGTTTTAATCGTTTGTCTTTTGTGAACCTCCTAGTTGGCGGTTTAAAACTACACATAAATGTGTATAAACATCAAGGTACTCTGTGAATGTGAAATAAGGATGTCTTGCCAAGAAACAGTGATAGAAGTGTGTGACCACACCGTCACAAAAGTTTTGACACACACACTGTTTATAAGAAACTCTGCCACGAATTCAAGGATTAGGACGTTGGGGTAAAACTACACATAAATGGGTAGAAACATTAAGGCACTCTGTTTAATGTGAAATAAATGCGTGTTTTACCATAAACTGTGAATGGATTGTGATCAACACCGGACTCCCAGATACCAGAAGCCGGCACAATACCCACCACAATACCAGAAGCCACAATACCCACCACAATACCAGAAGCCGGCATAGACTAGACTACACCATTCCAACATCACTAGTGAACAACACTACAAGCTCTGGCCCAACAAGAAGGCTAAATCTTAATACTAACAAACTGAGATCCGTTCCTGCATCTTAATAAAATAAGGGAGGTTGGTGGTAGTAACTAGAGATTGGATCCGGTGTCTTTTGTGCCACTAACCTCATTAAATTGCAGCTTTGTTAACAGTCTCAACTCTCACACCCCTCTCAGCCAGGCATGGAAGGATATTAAAAGAATTAAAGGCGATAAGATCGGCCAAGTAGCACACCCTCACCCTCTACACAGAGCAAACGAGTTAGTCGATGCTTGGGCAACCACCTCTAGCTTCAATAATTTTCCCCCAGACATACAGTTCAGATTAAATGCTGGTTACGGAGATCGAGAAAGGCTCGTTGACTTCAGCTCCACAAGGAAGATAAATGCAACGTGCCATTTACTGAGTTTGAATTACTTGCGGCCCTAAACAAGGCAAAGCCACATCCCCCGGTGAAGATGGTATCACTTATGACATTGCGTCTGCTCCCTTTAGTACCAGGAAATCCCCTGCTTGAGCTGTATAATATGAGCTATGTTACTGGGGAGCTTCCTATCTCTTGAACCAACAGTATAATCATTCCAATTCCCAAGCCAAATCAAGAGAATGCTTTCCGCCCAATTTCCCTTACTAGCTGCATTTGCAAAACATTCGAGAGAATGGTCCTAAACCGTCTCCTCCATAGAATAAGAACCATGCTATCCCCCCAGATATATGGCTTCATGCATGGAAGGAGTGTGCATCATTGCATCACCACCTTTCTTACCCTGCACACTGAAAAGTCATATACCACCTTCCTAGATCTTAAGTCTGCCTTTGATGTTGCAAATAGACATGTTATCTTGAGTGAGCTTGCAAGAATGAATATTGGTGGTCGGCTTCTTTGTTGGATCAGGGGTTACTTATCCAACAGGAAGTCATCTGTATTTTTCCAGGGGCATAGGAGTGTAACAAGAGACTTTGAACTAGGTACCCCGCAGGGTGGTGTCCTCAGTCCTTATTTAATATCTTAATAAACACGCTGTTAAACTCTATACCGAGCAAACCCAACGTCCACATCATTAGCTATGCTGATGATATAATGATACACACCACTGGGTATGCTAACACGCAGAACACTCTTAACTCTGTATTAGACTCATGTCAGTACCTAGGTTTAATTATCTCAGCAGAGAAAACAAAGATACTAAATCGGCGCCCACCCAGGCAGGGAGGAGCTGTTCGCAAGATGCAACTGTCTGCTGGCTCCCAGCTTGACTATGTAAACAGATTCAAATACCTTGGCCTTGAGGTGCCACTGTATGGTCCTGTTGTATTCAGACTCTGTCGTCAGTATAAAGAGAGGCTCCGAGCTCTCAAGGCTGTTGCAGGTTATCACTCAGGCTATGGTGCCAATGTCAGAATTGTCAAAATGATGTACTTTGCATACATCAGATCTTTAGTGGATTATGCTGCACCTCTGCTTGTTTTGATGCCTGAAAGAAAGCTAGGAGGGCTTGAAAAATTGCAGAACGAAGCCTTGAGGATAATCCTTGGGTGCCCTCGTACCACAAAGATACTTAATATGAGAAAGGAACTTAATATTCTGAGCGTTGTTGATCGTGTTACTGAAATTAACTATCAAATTGGTATAAAAATGCTTAGGCTAACTCATCCTAATCCTTGCACAGAAGTCTTCCAGAATTTATTTATTGAAGATCAGCATTGTTCCAAATGGATAACAAAAACTGTAAATCAACTCAGAATGTATGGGGTTCATGATTTGTACCAAGAGAAACAACAACGGCACTTTCCTGCACCGTGGGAGGTTACACCTTTTCCAGTTTTAATCCCTCCCTTTCCACCCAAGCATGAGCCCTGCAAAGTAAGCACCCACCCAGAGCCCAACGAGTCGACAATATCGTACTGCTACCAGCCGACATCATTTCAGACGCATTAACTGTTGGTGAATCTGAGGTCTACAGAGCAGCTCCTTCTTTTCCACCTGGGTCAGCAGGCGGCTTTACAGGATTAAAATCCCACATCAAATAAATATTAAATCCTGCAGTTGGTGATGCTGCACAAGATATTATGGAACTCACAAGGTTCGTCAACATGTGCCTGGCTGTTGATATATGTGAGGTCGTCAGGCCACTCTTTTTTGGTGCCTCTGTTCTCTCAACAAGAAGGGTGGGGATACTCAGGCCGATCGCTGTTGGCAACACTCGCCGACGCCTGGTTGCCAAGGCTGCCACGAGGGTAGTCAGCCAGCAAGTGGCTGAATTGCTGAAATCAATTCAGCTAGTATTTGGGATCCCCCAAGACAGTGAAGCCGCTGCTCATGCAGCACGAGCATACATCACCAACATTTCTGATGAAAAGGCTCTGCTCAAACTGGATTTTAGGAATGCCTTGAACATGTTCAGAAGATATGCTGTGCTCTGTGCCGTACATTGCCATTTCCAGCCTCTCTACCCGTTCATACTATCTTGCTACAGTGGTGAATAAAAACTGCTATTTGGCGAATACGAAATATGATCATGCGAAGGAGTTCAGCAAGGTGATCCTCTAGCTCCTTTTCTTTTCTGTTTAGTCTTAAAAAAATCCCTGAAAGCTTGTCCAGTGAGTTCAACATCTGGTTGTTGGATGATGGCATCATAGCTGGCCTCCTAGACCACGTCTTGGAAGACATCAGAAAAATAAGGGAGCAAGAAGTAACCCTGGGTTTCTTTCTGAACCCTTCCAAGTGTGAAGTAGTCTCCTCCAACCCAAACGTCATTGCTAGAATAAAGACTGCCTTGCCTGGAGCCCATGACATTAGGGCAGTGAACAGCACTCTCCTTGGAGCCCTCCCTCGGGTCTAATGCCATTGAGGAGACCTTTGATAAGAAAATCACAGACCTCAGAAGGATGGAAAGCAGGATAGGTGACATCGATGCCCACGACGCTTTTTATCTCCTCACTAAATGTCTATCCCTTCTGAGACTAACCTACTTTCTGAGATGCACCCCATCCTACGACAGCCCAAATCTTAAAGAGTATGACCTATTACTGAAGACCATGCTAGAAAACGTTGTCAACCTCTCCCTCAATGAATGCCTTTGGAAACAAGCCACTCTTCCTGTCAGGCTCGGCAACTTGGGTGTCCGCACTGCCACCCAAATTGCTGTCCCAGCCTTCCTGTCTTCCTCCTCAGCATCAGATGACCTGGTTAAGGAAATTCTACCTGTCAACCAGTGGGACTTAGTAGGGATGCAGGACTCCCACTACTTGGAATGCGACACAAAATGGGGTACCTTGGCGGACTCAGCACTCAGACCAACCATGCTGAAGACCAAAAAAAATCCAGCTGAGACAGCCCCAGTGTAGACAAAGAAGCCACAGCTTTGCTGGAGGCAGCAACAACCCCCAGTGATCGTTCACGCCTCATAGCTGTGAACGATCATAGCTCATAGTCTTGATTCGCAGGACCTCTGTAAGGGCAGCTCCACACTGTTCATAGGTGTATTTGCGGCAAGGCAGATGCAGACGAAAATGGATTGCATGGCCTGCACTGTGAAAAATCAGGTTGGTGGCACTCTAGACACGACGAAGTCAATGATATCATTAAGAGGAGCCTTGCCTCTGCCCAGTGCCCAGCAGAGAGAGAGAACCCTGCAATCTATTGAACCATAACTCTGCTAGCTTTGCCGACTGACCAGACGGAATCACCCTTGGAAGGGTGGCAGACAGTTGGTGTGGGACTATACTTGTGGATCCACCCTGGCAACCACATACGTCAACGTCTCTGCTGGCTAAGCATGAGCCGCAGCAGCACACAGAGAAAGATACAAGTCGACCAAGTTCAGGGAATTAGATCACCTGTACAACTTCGTTCCAATAGGATCTGAGACCCAAGGTCCATCGGAAGAGAGTGCAAGAAGATTTCTTAAGTATCTTGGTTCCAGCCTCATAGACACTACAAGAGACCTTAGAACAGCACGTTTTCTCTTCCAGTGTCTCAGTGTCGCGATCCAGAGGGAAATGCCTGCTGTATCCTTGGTTCCTGCCCGGCGTCGGAGGAATTTGAAGAAATTTACAGCCTTTAGGAAACAAACTTTCCCTTATTTCCTCTTAATGTTCATTTTTTTAAATACTTAAATATGTAACTGCATAACCTTGTATATTAAAGTGTACAACATAAAAAAGGGTGGTAGAAGAAATGAGCACTCATACTTATTCAGAGTTAAATGACAAGTTTCTCTCTGAATGCTTTGTGTTCCCTTCTTCGTTCCCTTTTTATTTTTAATAAAAACAATTTATTGAAAATAAAGAAAATCACTCGGTCTATTAGGCAAATTGGGCCTTGCATAGTATGACGAGACGTCATAAAAAGAAAGGTGAAACGCCATGCAACCTCTGAAGAGTCAACTAACATAACACCTGTACCCACTATTAGACTTTTCTACAGGAACTTCTTTTCGGCTCATAAAACAGTGGAAAGGGTCCTGAAGATATTATTAATAGGAACGTTATCCCTACAGACAAGAATCAGAAAATACAATTGACAATTTACTGAATTCACGTATCTTTTCACGCTCCATCACATAGTGTCACACACCCTCCGTCACTATGTGATGGAGTGCGAAAAGATACGTGAATTCAGAGGCAATTCTATAACCAATGTTCCAACAATGTGTAAATATTTTATTAAAAATGATCTGCTACCAGAAATTTTAGCCAAATATCCCCAGTTTGCTAACTGTAGGTAGTAACTGAGTGATTGTAACCTATCCACCGCTGCCCACTGGATGGGGGGGGGGGGGTGTGCAGGACAAACATCAATTGTGACACTAGTTCCCCACATGTCAGTTGCTTAATTTAGAAACTATACTTGTGGTCGATCTCGAACTCGTTGTTGATGTGACGACTTATACCGAATTTTGTAACTAGCTCATCAAGATTGTAACTTGCTTTGCTAAATGAATTGTGCGGTTCAGTCCCTGAGCCCATTATGTGCCTCTGTAACCCTTTCCACTACCGCCCACAGGATTGGTATGGGGTGCATAATAAATGAACTAAACTAACTAACTATAAAACAAAAAAAACGGCCAACCTACTCAGGAAAAACTCCCCAGACATCAAGGAAACCAACGTCATCTATGCCTTCAAATGCCCACTTGGGGACTGTAAGCTCCAAAAAACCCAGTATATAGGCAAGACAACAACATCTCTTTCTAGGCGTTTAACGATGCATAAGCAACAGGGATCCATTAAGGAACATATAATCTCTTCCCACAACCAAACCATCGCCAGAGAAATCCTAGTAAACAACACAGAAATCATCGATAGATACAGCGATAGCAGGCGGCCTGACGTCTGCGAGGCACTACACATTAAGAAGTCAACACCAGCAATCAACAGCCAATTAATGCGCAACTATATTCTACCCACCTCAAGACTCCGCTCCAATATAGAAGCATCAAGAAATATGGACCAATAGGCTTTCTACAATCACTTCCATTCAATACCCATTGTTTCGTGTTCTGTCTTGTGTTTATGAATTTAATACCCTATTAATACCACCTCACCCTATCCACCTCACTCAAATGTAGATATAAACAAATCGAAGATGTGTAAGTTCTATTCAGTTGTGTATGTGTAAACTAAAGTCTTTGAAAATGTAATAAGTTTTACGAAACGCGCTCAAGTGTCGCCTCGGACTAGAAATAATAATGAATTTTGGAGAATTGATTTTTGATTTACCACCAACAGTGAAAAGAAACGTACGAAAGATCGAGAAAATTCGTGTTAGAATTATTAATCTTACTTTTTCGGTCATATTTAATAATATATGTCTACAGGAAAGACTGCTACCAAAATATATATATATATATATATATATATATATATATATATATATATATATATATATATATATATATATATATATATATATATATATATATATATATAAATATATATATATATATATATATATATATATATATATATATATATATATATATATATAAATATATATATATATATATATATATATATATATATATAAATATATATATGCATTACATATATATATACATATATATATACATATATATATATATATATATATATATATATATATACATATATATAGATATATATATATATATATATATATATATATATATATATATATATATATATATATATATATATATATGTATACATAAATGGAAATGTTCGTTTGTTCAAAATCGATAATCTCCGAAAGTTCTTCACCGATTGCTTTGAAATTTTCACAGAATGTTCCATTTGCATCCGGCCAAGTTTTATATACATACTATATAGATGTCACGTCTGTGACGGAGAAAAACATGTTATTTTTTAAACTGTTTTTTCATGTATTTTTCATGTATGGGAAATCTTCGAAACCTCTTTACCGATTGCTTTGTAATTTTGACACAACGTTGCATTCGAATAGGCGCCTGTTTTTCTATACCTACTTCATACATGCCTCACCTGTGACAGGAAAATACATTTTTTTTTTTTTTTAAATAGCACCCTCTGTTGGACGTTCTATTCGAATACATGAATGATTTTATATACATTCTATCTAGATGTCACACCTGTAACAGGTAAAACATGCTTTAAAAAAACAGCACCATCTGTTGCATTTAATAGCAACACTTGTTATGCAAACTATGTTACGATTCCATTTCAATGTTTCTGATTGCTTTGACAAATTGAATTTTCATAGATTTCGATTTATTTTCATTTTGATAAAATTATTTTGTTTGACATTTTGTTGGAATTGAGTTGCGTTGCTTACCATACCATTCATTTCCTAAGTATAAGTAGAGATGCCACATCTTTGACAGGTAAAAACATTCTTATTTTAAGACACAGCGCCATCTGTTGCACGTAAGAGCAACACCCCCTATACTAAATATTTTACAATTCCATTTCAATGTTTCTGATTCCATTGACAAATTGAATTTTCATAGATTTCAATTTATTTTCATTTTGATTAAATTATTTTGTGTGACATTGTGTTGGAATTGGGCTGTGTTGTTTACCATACCATTCATTTTGTGAGTATACGAATAGATGCCACACCTGTGACAGGTAAAAACATGTTTTTTTTTTTAAACAGCGCCATCTGTTGCACTTAGGAGCAACACACTGCTATAATAAATATGTTACGATTCTATTTCACTGTTCCAGATTTCATTGATAAATGGAATTTGCATAGATTTCGATTCATTTTCATTTTGATTTAATTATAGTGAGTGACATTGAATTGGAATTGAGCTGTGTTGTTTACCGTACTGTTAATTTCCTGAGAATAGTTTGTTTTGAATTTTTTCATTGTTTTTCTTTTCGTTTTTTAACTGTGTTTGCTATATTTTAGTGATGGAAACATCAGATCATTTGAGAATGCCTCGGACGAGGAAGTGGGGAATGGTAGGGAAGATGAGGGGATGGGAGTGGGGAATGGTAGGGGAGGACGATTGGATGGGAGTGGGGAATGGTGGGGGAGGACAAGTGGACAGGGGAGTGGGGGATGGTGGAAAGGATAATGGGATGGGGAGGGGAGAATGGTAGGGAGGACAAGAGGACGGGAGAGTGGGAGATGGTGGGGGAGGACGAGGGGACGGTGGAGTGGGGAATGGATAGGAGGACGATGGGCACGCTGGCGTGGGGAATGGTAGGGAGGTCAAAGGGATGGGGAGGGAGGGGGTTATTAGTGGGGAGGACAAGGGGACGTGGTGGGTGGAATGGTGGGAGTGGACTGGGAGACAGGGGAAGGTTGGTGTGGCTCAGCCACGCACATGCGCTGCTGAGCCACAGCAGCGCATGGCTGGGTACAGCTAGTGTGTGTGTGTGTATATATATATATATATATATATATATATATATATATATATATATATATATATATATATATATATATGTATATATATATATATATGTATATATATATATATATATATATATATATATATATATATATATATATATATATATACATTTTTGTTCTAATTTGAATATGAAATAACTGGAGCAATTTTTTTCTACAGTTGAAACAATGAACATCAATTGAAGGAAACATTACAATGGTCTAATATTGGCAGGGTGACAACGCCCAAGGACTGTGCTGACCTGTACCACCGAGGAGAGAGGCTGGATGGCGTCTACTTCATCAAACCTGACAGGTAATAGTATATCATCCAAACAATACCAGGTTAACCATCCAGGTCGTGCCAAGTTAATTATCCAGGTTGTGCCAGGTTAACTATCCAGGTCGGGCCAGGTCAACCATCCAAGTTTAGTGAGATCAACCATGCAGGTCGACAATCCAGGTCATGTTAGGTCGACAGTACAGGCCGTGTCAGGTCGACAGTATAGGCCGTGTCAGGTTGACAATACAGGCCGTGTCAGGTCGACAGTATAGGCCGTGTCAGGTTGACAGTACAGGCCGTGTCAGGTTGACAGTACACGCCGTGTCAGGTCGACAGTACAGGCCGTGTCAGGTCGACAGTACAGGCCGTGTCAGGTTGACAGTACAGGCCGTGTCAGGTTGACAGTACAGGTTGTGCCAGGTCGACAGTAAAGGTCGAGCCAGGTCGACAGTTCAGGTCATGCCAGGTATACAATGCAGGTCATGCCAAGTCATCCATCCAGGTCATCCATCAAGGTCGTGCTAGGCCAACAATCAGTATCATGCCAGGTCAGTCATCAAGTTTGCGCCAGTTCAATCATTGAGGTCGTACCTGGTCATCCGTCAAGGTCGTGCTAGGCAACAATCAGTATCATGCCAGGTCAGTCATCAAGTTTGCGCCAGTTCAATCATTGAGGTCGTACCTGGTCATCCGTCAAGGTCGTGTTAGGCCAACAATCAGTATCATCCCAGCAAACATAAAACGTTGTTTGACGTTTTTATTTGGTCTCAGAAAGGTGACTCTGTAACTATTTATATTAAGACGTCTTTTTAACATCAAATATGTGTGTGTGTTTTTTGTGAATGTATTCACCTAGTTGTGTTTGTGGGGGATGTGCTCTGCTCTTTCGGCCTGCCTCTCAACTTTCAATCAATCAACTGTTAATAACTACCAACTATTTTTTTCTCCGCACTCACACACATACCCCCAGGAAGCAGCCTGTAACAGCTATCTAACTCCCAGGTACCTATGTACTGCTGGATAACAGGCGCCTCAGGGTGAAAGATAATTATCATTTTATTTCTGCCATCACCAGGGATCGAACCCGGACCCTTGGATTACGAGTACAGAGCGCTGTCCACTCAGCTATTAGGCCCCTCTCCTGATGTGTGTGCGTGTACTTACATAATTGTACTTACCTAATTTTGCTTGTGGGGGTTGAGCTCTGGCTCTTTGGTCCCGCCTCTCAACCGTCAATCAACAGGTGTACAGGTTCCTGAGCCTATTGGGCTCTATCATATCTACACTTGAAGCTGTGTATGGAGTCAGCCTCCACCACATCCCTTCCTAATGCATTCCATTTGTCTACTACTCTGACACTGAAAAATTCTTTCTAACGTCTCTATGGCTCATTTGAGCACTCAATTTCCACCTGTGTCCCCTAGTGCGTGTTCCCCTTGTGTTAAAAAGTCTGTCTTTATCTACCCTATCAATTCCTCTGAGAATCTTGTATGTGGTGATCAGGTCCCCTCTAACTCTTCTGTCTCCCAGTGACATGATGTTAATTCCCGTAGTCTCTCCTCGTAGCTCATACCCCTCAGTTCTGGTTCTAGTCTGGTGGCAAACCATTGAACCTTTTCCAGTTTAGTCTTACGCTTGACTAGATATGGACTCCATGCTGGAGCCGCATACTCCAGGATTGGTCTGACATATGTGGTATATAATGTTTTGAGAGATTCTTTACACAAGTTTCTAAAGGCCGTTCTCATGTTAGCCAACCTGGCATATGCCGCTCATGTTATCCTCCTGATATGAGCTTCAGGGGACATGTCTGGCGTGATATCAACCCCTAGGTCTTTCTCTCTCTCTGACTCTTGCAGGATTTCATCTCCCAAACTATACCTTGTATCTGGTCTCCTGCTCCCTACACCTATCTTCATTACATAACATTTGCGTGGATTTAACTCTAACAAGCATTTGTTCAACTATTCCTGCAGCTTGTCCAGGTCTTCCTGAAGCCTCAAGCTGTCCTCCTCTGTCTTAATCCTTCTCATAAGTTTGGCGTCGTCAGCAAACATTGAGAGGAATGAGTCTATACCCTCTGGGAGATCATTTTGAGCCCTACAGAACCTTGTAGGACTCCACTGGTGACTTCACGCCAATCTGAGGTCTCACCCCTGACTGTAACTCTCTGCTTCCTATTGCTTAGATTCCCCCTTATCCACTGGAGCGCCCTGCCAGTTACTCCTGCCTGTTTTTCCAACTTAAGCATCTGCCTTATATGGGGTACTGTGTCAAAGGCTTTCCGACAGTCCAAATAAATGTAGTCCGCAGATGTATGGATCTGTTAGTGTACTCACCAAATTGTACTCACCTATTTGTGCTTGTGGGGTTTGAGCTCTGGCTCTTTAGTCCCGCCTCTCAACCAGGGGACGTGTGTGTGTGTGTGTGTGTGTGTGTGTGTGTGTGTGTGTGTGTGTGTGTGTGTGTGTGTGTGTGTGTGTGTGTGTGTGTGTGTGTGTGTGTGTGTGTGTGTGTGTGTGTGTGTGTGTGTGTGTGTGTGTGTGTGTGTGTGTGTGTGTGTATGTGTGTGTGTGTGTGTGTGTGTGTGTGTACTCACCTAATTGTACTCACCTAATTGTGCTTGCGGGGGTTGAGCTCTGGCTCTTTGGTCCCGCCTCTCAACCGTCAATCAACTGGTGTACAGATTCCTGAGCCTATTGGGCTCTATCATATCTACATTTGAAACTGTGAATGGAGTCAGCCTCCACCACATCACTTCCTAATGCATTCCATTTGCTAACTACTCTGACACTGAAAAAGTTCTTTCTAACGTCTCTGTGGCTCATTTGGGTACTCAGCTTCCACCTGTGTCCCCTTGTTCGCGTCCCACCAGTGTTGAAAAGTTCGTCCTTGTTTACCCGGTCGATTCCCCTGAGGATTTTGTAGGTTGTGATCATGTCCCCCCTTACTCTTCTGTCTTCCAGTGTCGTGAGGTGCATTTCCCGCAGCCTTTCCTCATAACTCATGCCTCTTAGTTCTGGGACTAGTCTAGTAGCATACCTTTGGACTTTTTCCAGCTTCGTCTTGTGCTTGACAAGGTACGGGCTCCATGCTGGGGCCGCATACTCCAGGATTGGTCTTACATATGAGGTGTACAAGATTCTGAATGATTCCTTACACAGGTTCCTGAACGCCGTTCTGATGTTAGCCAGCCTCGCATATGCCGCAGACGTTATTCTCTTTATGTGGGCTTCAGGAGACAGGTTTGGTGTGATATCAACTCCTAGATCTTTCTCTCTGTCTGTTTCATTAAGTACTTCATCTCCTATTCTGTATCCTGTGCCTGGCCTCCTGTTTCCACTGCCTAGTTTCATTACTTTGCATTTACTCGGGTTGAACTTCAACAGCCATTTGTTGGACCATTCACTCAGTCTATCCAGGTCATCTTGTAGCCTCCTACTATCATCCTCTGTTTCAATCCTCCTCATAATTTTTGCATCGTCGGCAAACATTGAGAGGAACGAATCTATACCCTCTGGGAGATCATTTACATATACCAGAAACAGTATAGGTCCGAGGACTGACCCCTGCGGGACTCCACTTGTGACGTCTCGCCAATCTGAGACTTCACCCCTCACACAGACTCGTTGTCTCCTGTTGCTTAGGTATTCCTCTATCCACCGGAGTACCTTCCCTCTCACTCCAGCCTGCATCTCCAACTTTCGCACTAGCCTCTTGTGTGGCACTGTATCAAAGGCTTTCTGACAATCCAAAAATATGCAGTCTGCCCACCCTTCTCTTTCTTGCCTTATTTTTGTTGCCTGGTCGTAGAATTCAAGTAACCCTGTGAGGCAGGACCTGCCATCCCTGAACCCATGTTGATGCTGTGTTACAAAGTTCCTTCGCTCCAGATGCTCCACTAGTTTTTTTCGCACAATCTTCTCCATCAGCTTGCATGGTATGCAGGTTAGGGACACTGGCCTGTAGTTCAGTGCCTCCTGTCTATCCCCTTTCTTGTATATCGGGACTACGTTAGCTGCTTTCCAAATATCTGGCAGTTCCCCTGTTGCCAGTGATTTGTTATACACTTTGGAGAGTGGTAGGCTCAGTTCTCTTGCTCCTTCCTTTAGAACCCAAGGGGAGATTCCATGACAAGACTTGACTTGATGTGTGTGTGTGTGTGTGTGTGTGTGTGTGTGTGTGTGTGTGTGTGTGTGTGTGTGTGTGTGTGTGTGTGTGTGTGCGTGTGTGCGTGTGTGTGTGTGTGTGTGTGTAGTCATTTAGTTGCATTCACCAAGTTGTCCTTTTGGGGGTTGAGCTCTGCTCCTTTGGCCCGCCTCTCAACTGTCACTAACTACTACTATTTTTTTAACACACATACACACACACACACTCAGGAAGTAGCCCATAACAGCTGTCTAACTCCCGGGCACCTATTTACTGCTAGGCAACATGGGTATAATTGTGAAAAAAACGAAATTACGTGTCCAGCGTGCTGTCCACTCAGCCACCAATGCCCTTCGATATGTGTGTGTGTGTGTGTACTCACCTAGTTGTGTTTGCGGGGGTTGAGCTCTGGCTCTTTGGTCGCGCGTCTCAACCGTCAATCAACAGGTGTACAGATTCCTGAGCCTATTGGGCTCTATCATATCTACACTTGAAACTGTGTATGGAGTCAGCCTCCACCACATCACCCCCTAATGCATTCCATTTGTCATGGGAGACCAAATTTGCCGAAATCATGGGCAATTTCGAACTCTTCCAAGGCCTTGTGCGTGTTCCCCTTCTGTTAAATAGACTGTCTTTATCTACCCTATCAATTCCCTTCAGAATCTTGAATGTGGTGATCATGTCCCCCCTTACTCCTCTGTCTTCCAGCGAAGTGAGGTTTAATTCCCGTAGTCTCTCCTCATAGCTCATACCTCTCAGCTCGGGTACTAGTCTGGTGGCAAACCTTTGAACCTTTTCCAGTTTAGTCTTATCCTTGACTAGATATGGACTCCATGCTGGGGCTGCATACTCCAGGATTGGCCTGACATATGTGGTATACAAAGTTCTGAATGATTCTTTACACAAGTTTCTGAATGTCGTTCGTATGTTGGCCAGCCTGGCATATGCCGCTGATGTTATCCGCTTGATATCTGCTGCAGGAGACAGGTCTGGCGTGATATCAACCCCCAAGTCTTTTTCCTTCTCTGACTCCTGAAGAATTTCCTCTCCCAGATGATACCTTGTATCTGGCCTCCTGCTCCCTACACCTATCTTCATTACATTACATTTGGTTGGGATAAACTCTAACAATCATTTGTTAGACCATTCCTTCAGCTTGTCTAGGTCTTCTTGAAGCCTCAAACAGTCCTCTTCTGTTTTAATCCTTCTCATAATTTTAGCATCGTCCGCAAACATTGAGAGAAATGAATCGATACCCTCCGAGAGATCATTTACATATATCAGAAACAAGATAGGACCGAGTACAGAGCCCTGTGGGACTCCACTGGTGACTTCACGCCAATCGGAGGTCTCACCCCCTCACCGTAACTCTCTGCTTCCTATTGCTTAGGTACTCCCTTATCCACTGGAGCACCTTACCAGCTACACCTACCTGTCTCTCCAGCTTATGTGCCAGCCTCTTATGCGGTACTGTGTCAAAGGCTTTCCGACAATCCAAGAAAATGCAGTCCGCCCAGCCCTCTCTTTCTTGCTTAATGTTTGTCACCTGATCGTAGAATTCTATCAAGCCTGTAAGGCAAGATTTACCCTCCCTGAACCCATGTTGGTGATTTGTCACGAAGTCCCTTCTCTCAAGATGTGTTACCAGGTTTTTTCTCACGATCTTCTCCATCACCTTGCATGGTATACAAGTCAAGGACACTGGCCTGTAGTTCAGTGCCTCTTGCCTGTCGCCCTTTTTGTATATTGGGACCACATTCGCCGTCTTCCATATTTCTTGTTGGTCTCCCGTCCCCAGTGACTTACTATACACTATGGAGAGTGGCAAGCAAAGTGCCTCTGCACACTCTTTCAGTATCCATGGTGAGATCCCATCTGGACCAACAGCCTTTCTAACATCCAGATCCAGCAGGTGTCTCTTGACCTCCTCTCTCGTAATTTTGAACTCTTCCAAGGCCGCCTGGTTTACCTCCCTTTCTCCTAGCACAGTGACCTCACCTTGTTCTATTGTGAAGACCTCCTGGAACCTCTTGTTGAGTTCTTCACACACCTCTCTGTCATTCTCTGTATACCTGTCCTCGCCTGTTCGAAGTTTCAATACCTGTTCTTTCACTGTTGTTTTCCTTCTGATGTGACTGTGGAGTAGCTTTGGTTCGGTCTTGGCTTTGTTTGCTATATCATTTTCAAAACTTTTCTCTGCTTCTCTTCTCACCCTGACGTACTCATTCCTAGTTCTCTGGTATCTCTCTCTGCTTTCTGGTGTTCTGTTATTCCGGAAGTTCCTCTTCGCCCTTTTGTTCAGTTTCTTCGCTTCCATACATGCCCTATTATACCATTGATTCTTCTGTTGCTTCTCGGATTTTTCCCTTTGGGCCGGGATGAACCTGTTTACTGCCTCCTGACACTTTTGGGTAACATAGTCCATCATACCCTGTTCGAAGTTTCAATACCTGTTCTTTCACTGTTGTTTTCCTTCTGATGTGACTGTGGAGTAGCTTTGGTTCGGTCTTGGCTTTGTTTGCTATATCATTTTCAAAACTTTTCTCTGCTTCTCTTCTCACCCTGACGTACTCATTCCTAGTTCTCTGGTATCTCTCTCTGCTTTCTGGTGTTCTGTTATTCCGGAAGTTCCTCTTCGCCCTTTTGTTCAGTTTCTTCGCTTCCATACATGCCCTATTATACCATTGATTCTTCTGTTGCTTCTCGGATTTTTCCCTTTGGGCCGGGATGAACCTGTTTACTGCCTCCTGACACTTTTGGGTAACATAATCCATCATACCCTGTACAGACTTATCTCTGAGGTCTGTGTTACAAGGTATTTCACTTAGGAAACTTCTCATCTGTTCATAATTCCCCTTTCAGTATGCCAGCCTTTTGATTCCTAGTTCTTTTTTGGGGGAGATAAGTCCTAGCTCTACCAGGTACTCAAAGTTCAATACACTGTGGTCACTCATTCCCAAGGGCGCTTCCATCTTAACTTCCCTTATATCCCACTCATTTAGGGTAAATATCAAATCAAGCATTGCTGGTTCATCTGCTCCTCTCATTCTTGTTGGTTCTTTGATGTGCTTGCTTAGAAAGTTTCTTGTTGCCACGTCCAGCAGCTTAGCTCTCCATGTTTCTGGTCCTCCAAGCGGGTCTCTGTTCTTCCAATCTATCTTTCCATGGTTGAAGTCTCCCATAATAAGTAGTCCAGATCCATTCCTGCTAGCAACAGAAGCTGCTCTTTCTATTATGTTAATGGTGGCCATGTTGTTTCTATCATATTCCTGTCTAGGTCTTCTGTCATTTGGTGGTGGATTATATATGACTACGACTATAATTTTTTTCCCTCCATTTGTTATGGTACCTGCTATATAGTCACTGAAACCTTCACAGCCCTGAATATCCATCTCCTCAAAATCCCAGCCTTTTCTTACCAGCAGAGCTACACCACCCCCACCTCTTCCTTCCCTCTCTTTCCTCATAACATAATAGTCCTGTGGGAACACTGCGTTTGTTATCGTTTTCGTGAGCTTTGTTTCTGTGAGGGCTATTTTGTCTGGGTTTTCCTCTAGTACCCGTTCTCCAAGCTCATTTGCTATATTTGTAATTCCATCTATGTTAGTGTACATTGCTTTGTGGCTCACTTTCTTCTGTCCCTTCTCAAATCGCCTCCTTGGTGAGTGTTCTGCTGGTGGGGGAGGCTGTTTCATGGGTGTGAGGACCTATGAGGTGGATAACAGG
The DNA here is from genome assembly GCF_040958095.1 of Procambarus clarkii. NCBI lineage: Eukaryota > Metazoa > Arthropoda > Malacostraca > Decapoda > Cambaridae > Procambarus > Procambarus clarkii. Next base: position 20,446,572 of record NC_091199.1, on the reverse strand, counting down.
GTTTCAGAGGATACTGGGATGAGGGGCGGGGATCTATTGAAGGGGGAGGGCCAGGGGGGGTATGGGGTGAAAGGGGAGGGAGGACGGGAAGGAAAGGGGGGGAGGGAGGACTCGGGAGGAGGGGAGGGGTAGAAGGGTGGGGATTGGGTGTGGGGGGAGGGAGATTTGGCTGATCATTTGAGTGGGGGCAAGGAGGGTTTGGGGTAGGGGGGTTTTCTATGCAGAGGAGGGTGGCGGGTTGTCCTCCCTTCTGGTATTACTGGGTAGCTGGTTGTGGGTTCCCCCCTCGCCTCTGGGGGTGTTGTGTTGGGAGCTGTGACTTCCTGGTTTTCCCCTCTCGCCCTGCGCCTCTTCCTTGTTTCTGCTGCCACGGCTCTCTCCTCCCTTGTCATGTCTCTCTGGAGGAATACATTTTTGAATTTTCCCACGTTTTTTAGGGAGCTCTTCCTTGATAGGATCTTCTCCTTTGTGCTCTCATTTGCAAACACTATCTTTATCATTCGGTCTCGGTCTTTGTTGTACCAACCTAGCCTGAAAACCTTCTCAATGCTTTGCTCAGCCCCTTCCATGTCTAGTGCCTTTAGTACTTCATTCACTGCTGCTTTGTCCTATTCATTCCACTCTGTCCTATTAGAGACTTCCTGATCTTTAATACCCACAGCAACCACTTATCTGTTCCTTTTCAGCAGTTGGCTAGTGGAGCGTGCGGCCTCCTGTGAGGTGGCTGCTTTCATGGCCACCTCCATCACTGCAGTCATTACTTCAGTATTTTTTTTTAGTATTTCCGCAAATGTTGCTTTTCTTGTGGCATTCTCATCCAAAAAACTATTACCACCTTCCCCTGGATAGTTTTCTGAGTCTCAGCCTCGATACCATTCTCTTTGAGGGCTATAATCTCCTTCTTTGCTGCTGTCAGCTCTCTTTTCAGGTTGCTTATTTCGTTCTTCATTTCCTGCATCATTTCTTGCATCTCACTCTTGATGTCCTCCAGAAACTGGGCGAACATTTCCTTCATTTCGTCACCTTGACTCTTCCCTGTTCCCCTGGTACCTCTGGCTGCCATGCTTGCCCCTGTTCCTATAGTTGTGCCGTAATAGGATTTGTCAGGAGGGCAGAGCGGGATGGGGGAGGGAGAGAGAGAGGAAGAGAGAGAGAAAGAGAGAGAGAGAAAGGGAGTGATAAAGGGAGAGATAAATGGGTGGGTGGGGTGATCCGACCCTTCCACTAAAGTGAGAAGAAAGTAGAATAGGAGGAGATGGAGAGAGAGGCGGGAGGGAGAGAGAGAGGGAGAGAGAGGAGAGGGAGAGAGATGGAGAGAGAGAGAGGGGGGGAGGTGTGTGTGTGTGTGTATGTGTGCATGTGTGTGTGTGTGTGTGTATGTGTGTGTGTGTGTACTCACCTAATTGTACTCACCTAATTGTGCTTGCGGGGGTTGAGCTCTGGCTCTTTGGTCCCGCCTCTCAACCGTCAATCAACTGGTGTACAGATTCCTGAGCCTATTGGGCTCTATCATATCTACATTTGAAACTGTGAATGGAGTCAGCCTCCACCACATCACTTCCTAATGCATTCCATTTGCTAACTACTCTGACACTGAAAAAGTTCTTTCTAACGTCTCTGTGGCTCATTTGGGTACTCAGCTTCCACCTGTGTCCCCTTGTTCGCGTCCCACCAGTGTTGAAAAGTTCGTCCTTGTTTACCCGGTCGATTCCCCTGAGGATTTTGTAGGTTGTGATCATGTCCCCCCTTACTCTTCTGTCTTCCAGTGTCGTGAGGTGCATTTCCCGCAGCCTTTCCTCATAACTCATGCCTCTTAGTTCTGGGACTAGTCTAGTAGCATACCTTTGGACTTTTTCCAGCTTCGTCTTGTGCTTGACAAGGTACGGGCTCCATGCTGGGGCCGCATACTCCAGGATTGGTCTTACATATGTGGTGTTCAAGATTCTGAATGATTCCTTACACAGGTTCCTGAACGCCGTTCTGATGTTAGCCAGCCTCGCATATGCCGCAGACGTTATTCTCTTTATGTGGGCTTCAGGAGACAGGTTTGGTGTGATATCAACTCCTAGATCTTTCTCTCTGTCTGTTTCATTAAGTACTTCATCTCCTATTCTGTATCCTGTGCCTGGCCTCCTGTTTCCACTGCCTAGTTTCATTACTTTGCATTTACTCGGGTTGAACTTCAACAGCCATTTGTTGGACCATTCACTCAGTCTATCCAGGTCATCTTGTAGCCTCCTACTATCATCCTCTGTTTCAATCCTCCTCATAATTTTTGCATCGTCGGCAAACATTGAGAGGAACGAATCTATACCCTCTGGGAGATCATTTACATATACCAGAAACAGTATAGGTCCAAGGACTGACCCCTGCGGGACTCCACTTGTGACGTCTCGCCAATCTGAGACCTCACCCCTCACACAGACTCGTTGTCTCCTGTTGCTTAGGTATTCCTCTATCCACCGGAGTACCTTCCCTCTCACTCCAGCCTGCATCTCCAACTTTCGCACTAGCCTCTTGTGTGGCACTGTATCAAAGGCTTTCTGACAATCCAAAAATATGCAGTCTGCCCACCCTTCTCTTTCTTGCCTTATTTTTGTTGCCTGGTCGTAGAATTCAAGTAACCCTGTGAGGCAGGACCTGCCATCCCTGAACCCATGTTGATGCTGTGTTACAAAGTTCCTTCGCTCCAGATGCTCCACTAGTTTTTTTCGCACAATCTTCTCCATCAGCTTGCATGGTATGCAGGTTAGGGACACTGGCCTGTAGTTCAGTGCCTTCTGTCTATTCCCTTTCTTGTATATCGGGACTACGTTAGCTGCTTTCCAAGTATCTGGCAGTTCCCCTGTTGCCAGTGATTTGTTATACACTATGGAGAGTGGTAGGCTCAGTTCTCTTGCTCCTTCCTTTAGAACCCAAGGGGAGATTCCATCTGGGCCTATAGCCTTCGTCACGTCCAACTCTAGTAAACACTTCCTTACTTCCCCACTGGTAATCTCAAACTCTTCCAGTGGTTCCTGGTTAGCTATTCCCTCACTTACCTCTGGAATTTCTCCTTGTTCTAAGGTGAAGACCTCCTGGAATTTCTTATTCAATTCCTCACACACTTCCTTGTCATTTGTAGTGAATCCTTCCGCCCCTATCCTTAATCTCATAACCTGTTCCTTTACTGTTGTTTTTCTCCTAATGTGGCTATGCAACAATTTAGGCTGAGTCTTTGCCTTGCTTGCGATGTCATTTTCGTATTGTCTTTCTGCCTCTCTTCTCATCCTGACATATTCATTCCTGGCATTCTGGTATCTTTCTCTGCTCTCCAGTGTCCTGTTATTCCTATAGTTTCTCCATGCCCTTTTACTTTGCTGCTTAGCTAGCCTACATCTTTGATTAAACCATGGGTTTCTCATCTTCATTTCTCTGTTTTCCTTTTGGACTGGGACAAACTTGTTTGCTGCGTCCTTGCACTTCTGCATGATGTAATCCATCATATCTTGGGCCGTCTTTCCCCTGAGCTCTGTTTCCCATGCTATATCTGTTAGGAATTTTCTTATCCCCTCATAGTTTCCCTTTCGGTATGCTAACCTTTTGGTTTCGGTATCCCTCCTCGAGTTCAATAACCCTTCTTCAATCAAGTACTCAAACACCAGTACACTGTGGTCGCTCATTCCTACTGGGTCCTCAAAACCGATTTCTCTTATGTCGAAGTCGTTCAGAGTGAAGACTAGGTCGAGTCTCGCTGGTTCGTCATTTCCTCTCATCCTTGTGAGTTCTCCGACATGCTGCGTTAAAAAGTTGCTTGTCACCACCTCCAATAGTTTGGCTCTCCACGTATCCTCGCCTCCATGCGGTTCCTTGTTCTCCCAGTCAATCTTTCCGTGATTGAAGTCGCCCATGATGAGCAGGTGGGATCTATTTCTACAGGCAGCAGAGGCTGCCCTCTCAATTATAGTGTTAACTGCCTTGTTGTTGTTTTCATACTCTTGACTGGGTCTCCTGTCATTAGGTGGAGGGTTGTATATTACTGCTACTACTATTCTTGGTCCTCCCATTGTTATGGTGCCTGCTATGTAGTCTCTGAACTCCTCACAGCCCGGGATGGCCATCTCCTTAAAACTCCATTCCCTTCTCATGAGTAGGGCCACTCCGCCTCCTCCTCTACCTTCCCTCTCTTTCCTTATTACTGTATACTCCTGGGGAAACACGGCATTCGTTATGATTCCAGAGAGTTTTGTTTCAGTGAGTCCGATTACATCTGGGTTAACTTCTTGTGCTCTTTCCCTTAGTTCACTTGTCTTGCTTGTGATCCCATCTATGTTCGAGTACATCACCCTGAAACTGACTCTCTTCTGCTTCTTTTCTGGGGGGGACCTTTGGGATCAGGGGTGAGTGGGAGCTGGGGGGACCTGGCACGGGGGGATTGGTGGAGGAGGGAGGGCTTGGGGTGGTGGGGGAGAGGGGGAGGGTACTGGGGGTGGATAAGAGGGGGAGGGTACAGGGGGTGGATAAGAGGGGGAGGGTACAGGGGGTGGATAAGAGGGGGAGGGTACAGGGGGTGGATAAGAGGGGGAGGGTACTGGGGGTGGGTAAGAGAGGGAGGGTTGGGGAAGCATGGGGGGAGGAGAGGCTGTGGGGGATAGGGGAGATGGGGGGGCTTGGGGGGAGAGAAAAGGGTGGAGGGCTTGGGGGGCGTGGGGGAAAAGGGAGGGCTGAGGTGGGTGAGGAAGAGGGGAGGGTTTAGGGGAGTGGGGGAGAGGGGAAGACTTAGGTGGGGTGGGGGAGAGTGGGGGGCTTAGGGGGGAGGGGGAGAAGGGAGGGCATGGGGGTGGGAGAGACGGGAAGGCATGTGGGAGAAGGGAGGGCATGGGGGATGGGGGAGAAGGGAGGTCCTGGGGAGAGGGGTGAGGGGGAGAAGGGGGGTGAGTGGGGGGAGGGGTGTGGGTGGGGGGAGGGTGCCCTAGGTGGGTACTTAGTGGGGGGCTGACAGGGGATGGGGCAGGTTGGGTGTCTGTTGGGTAGAATTTGGGGGTGGTGCCCCAATCCCTGTGGCTGTTGCACTGTTTGAGGAGGGTTCTCCACTTCCCTCTGGGATTGTAGGGTTCTGGGTTGTGGTACTCTGATTTCCTTCTCTCTCCCTGCGCTCCTTCCTAGCGTCTGCTGTCCGTATTCTCTCTTCCCTTGTCATATCCCTCTGCAGG